>NC_141786.1:13902409-13955718 GCF_054643075.1 Acanthaster planci | reverse complement strand
AGTAACACCGTGTTAATTAACAATGCATTGAAAAATGGGGAGAAGATTTATACCAACCAATCTGAAATTCATCTCTGCTTTTTCAACGATTTTAGCCTCTGCCGATTCCTGCACATTTTTCCACCTGCCGGCACACTCGAGGAACTTCATCCAACTCTTCTTGGAGAAAGGCAAAACCCTCAATTTGGACTCTGAAACGTGCATAATGCTTTTTCAACGATTTTAGCCTCTGCTGATTCCTGCACATTTTTCCACCTGCCGGCACAGTCGAGGAACTTCATCCAACTCTTCTTGGAGAAAGGCAAAACCCTCAATTTGGACTATGAAACGTGCATAATGCACTGTTTTTCACCCGAATCGTCATCCGAGGAGCTCGAGATCTTACTGTCCTATCCTGCTAGTACCTAAAATAACTTACGTACCGCTTCTGCTATTGGTCAAACCATAATGATATACCGTGCCTTGCCATAAAAGTCTCATTGATTGGCCGTGTAAAAAGATGACGTAATTTTTCGTGTCGTGCGTTACTGCACCAAAAACGTGAAAAATTGAAATTTTTGGTGGCGTTTTTTGCTAAAACTGGTGCACGACGGCATTGTGTATTTTATTTTTGAGTTTCCTATCAACAGTCTGAAGAAGTTTCCGTAAAAATTACATAGATCCATGAAGTGCGCCAAGAAAGTGCAAGATAATCGGCCATGCTCCGTGGTGTTTTTTTTTTCAATTCATCAAGAAAAACTGCTCTCTTAAAAAACATTCAAAAATTCGTTCAGTTTATCGCAGAACAGAGTACCGCAAAGTGGAAACATTTCTGCCTCCCTTTACTCCATGAAATTTTGTTATTGACGTAAACCCGAATCTCGGGCCGAATCGCGGGCAACCTTCACGGTGCAGACCACTAATTCAAGTGAGAATTTCTGACCAGCTCATTAGCATTTAAAGTGCCCCCACCCACAGTATCTTTTGAAAAAAGAGATTGTTTGGCCCCCAAAATGGTGAGATTGTGTAAATCGTCGCCAGGATCAACTCCCTGGGTCTTTGAGCTTTCATATGAGGGCAGAAGGGCTGAAAACTACGGGTGAAAAATGGTCCTAAGTGCCCGAGAA
Source organism: Acanthaster planci (assembly GCF_054643075.1). Lineage (NCBI taxonomy): Eukaryota > Metazoa > Echinodermata > Asteroidea > Valvatida > Acanthasteridae > Acanthaster > Acanthaster planci. The sequence continues at coordinate 13,954,612 of NC_141786.1, read as the reverse complement.
AGTTGAGGGTTGCCACTTGAAAAATCGCTGCAATGAGACTTCGGAAATATCACTTTTTTGGGGGTGATTTTGTTTTGTGGGAATAATTAAAAATGTAATTGGTTAACCCACAAAAAATTGAAAAGAAATTGAAAGATAAGTGACCAGACAAGAATTTCATTTGTGTTTCAGAAATCTCAGGGATGTTGGCGTGCGTGCTATTGGGCCCTGAACGGTGCTGATTTTATACTGTTTTCAATGGGGCTTGAATTAGTGGACTGTACCCTTCAGCGCGGCTCAGCCATGTGAGCCAAGGGAAAGCCTCGTGCACGTGTTGGACGATGCCCATGACACACCAATTCCTAAGACGTTAGGCGGGAGGTAGGCGTCAGTCTACTCGCAAAGGGCGTATTCGATAACACTGTGCAGAGTCTGTAGAGCTTGTAGACCCTACATCAGACATGCGGTCGAAAGTGCTGCCGCATATCGTGCACCATTTGGACTGAGAAATTCTCACTTGAATTAGTGGTCTGCCCCACGGACGTCAAGATTTTTTTTATATGACGTCCGTGGTCTGCACCCAGAATCATCGGGTCTGGTATCCAGACTAACACATGCGCTACATGTGCCGTAAATACACCAACAAAACCATACAACACACAGATTGTAATTTGTTCGTGATTCCGGAAGAGTTCTGAGTAACGCCTCCGAGTAACTCGTGCTGATGTTGGTAGGCCTTACGCCTAGTTCAAGTTGTGGGCCTTAGCATAACCTGTTCGTTTTGCTCTGCCTTTCATGTAACTTTAGTACAATTCCGTTTTTGAATCGAACTTTGCAACGATGATTGGATTTGCTTTCAAAGCTGGAAATTATTGTTCTTGCCGTGGCCTTGTTTGTTACCATGGGTGAGTGAAGTCTAATTTTTTCACGTTAACCATGTTAACGTGAAACTTTGACGATCATATTTCCTTCGTATATTTATCCTACATGTACATGTACGCGCTATTAAGACCGTGTAGAGCCTTGTAATTTGAAAATCTGGGGACTTGGTGAATGGGTGTGGACAAATATGGTGGCAGTTTGTTTAGGAACGTACATGTAAAGTAAACTGTATAGCAAACTGATTATAATAATGCCATCAGATTGAGTATCGTGAAAAAGTCCATATCCCTAATGTACATGTATGTCTTGCACTTCTTTGTGGTTTATTGACCTTTGGGGTCTTGATTCGAATTTGATGTGGTTGAATACCAGAGAATAAACATGAAGGAACCTCGAATACCAGGGGGTTAATTCATATACATGTACACAGCATTGTAGATTAATTCACTAACCTTTCACTGGACACTCATTGATGGACACTGTGAAATTGTAACTATCGTGGAAAGTGGGCAGGATGCTGGTTGTTTAGGAAAGCTTTTGGGGTGTGAGAAACAAATTGCATGACCAGTTATGGAGGTTATGGCAGAGTTGGAGAGTTGTAGCACTAGGACAGGATCAGGTGAAACTTTTGTGCATTCATTGTGCTTCCGAGGCTCCAGTGAAGCATAACCTTTACAAGGGTCACATTTGCTCCCAAGGTACAGCACTAAATAAAAAATGTTGGGTTAGCAGGATAAAAAGATCGTTGAGACTGCACTCCTTTGGGGAAACAATATCGGGTAAATTCATTTTACTTTAACCCCTTCTCGGTGGGAATTTCTTTCCGAAAGCCGACTCCAAGAATTCCATCCTCGCTTGGCCACGAAGGCCACCTGCCAAACTGCAAATTCTCTGTTTGTGGCCCAGCGTGCTCTGCACGCTTTGAATTACACGGTGAAAAGGCTCATTGTTCGGTGGCATGCAGCTCTACTCAAGCTTCCACATTCCCGTTGCCTCTTTTCAAAGTGGGGACTATTGTGAAGCTGGTGATTATGATGCAAGTTTGGTCTTTTCATTTCTGGGCTGCACACGAAGACCAATTACCATATACATGTACATAAGGGCCAGGATCTGCCGCCTTTCACCGTGTTCGCTCGAGCTTGGGCCGAGAATAATAGCTGAAAAGTGGGCTCAGGATCTCAATTTTTACGGCGTGTTTTAATGCATCCCGGTTTGAAGGGGTTAAGGGTGATATCCCCAACAAGACAATCCGTCATATTTTTTATATTATGTAATCCAAAGCTTACATTTACAATATTCCCATTCCTGAATATTGAATTTATGTGCCAGTCCAGATAGACTTGTACATGTACAACTTATACAAAGCGTTGGTTTGTTCAATTATAAACTTTACTTTGCCATCACCAATATTTATGCAACAATATTTCATCTTTTTTATGTCTTTAGATATCAAGTATGGGGTAATTCCAGAAATTAAGGGTCCAAAATAGTGACATTTTCATGTCCCTGTTACATGTGACCTTTGTTATTTGATATGGAAATATCACTAGAATTGATAACTAGAACTATTACTACATGTATTTGTTTGACAGGTAGGCCTACATGTGATTAGCATTACTTCATCACTTTTGGAATTTAGGAAAATGTGTTTTTATCTTACAAAAATGTCAGATGTGACAGGGACATGAAATAAAGTGGACCCCTGATTTCTGAAATTACTTTCTGAATAACTAGGATTCTACAAATCTTCTTTTTGTGGCATGTTTGGGCAATCGTTCAAATGTACTACACATACCTGTATGGTTTGTTAATCTTATATCATTTAAATTTGCAAGGCTTTTGTCCAGCATGGAAGATTTGTTTTCTGCTCGGCAAAAATTAATGCAAAAATAGAACAAAAGAAACTGCCTTGCAATGGACATAATAGAAAAGCAGGGAATAGGGATTGCTGACACCACATGAAAGTAGCGGAGCTGGTCATGACGTACATGTACATGTACAATGTACACATATTGGTGGTATACTGTACATGTACAGGTACATGTACATGTAGAAACTGTGTACCGGATTCCTTTCAAGAAAAGTACTAGCACTTTGTTATAACTAATGTCAGTGTTATGTGTTATTTTCCACAATGTCCACTGCTAACTCTGTTGCCAATCTGCTGGATCACATGCAGCACTGTCATGCTCTTCTCCTAAAGTACATGTGTGCATACAATGGGCAACTAAAGTTGCACAGGACTACTTGGCCACCTAAACATTCATTTCTTAGTGTGAGATAAATTACATCGAAATCTCAACTACTTGAACCTCAGAGGAATGCCAGAGATAATCAGTTTTTAATTACAACTTCTTTTGCCCATTCCTGACATATAAACACTGTATACTCAGTGCTTGTCTGTGCAAAATACAATGTACATGTAGATCTTGAAATTGTTCGAGGCAGCCGCTGCTACAGTACTTCTGACTCGGACCAGCCAGCCAACCCTGGCAAGCTCGTTGGTCAGGTGGTTAAGACGTCCTCTGCACCAGTAAGCAGGAGGTTGTGAGTCTGAGTCCCACCTGAGTAAGCTTGTGAATTTTTCACAAACTCGCGGACAAGCACTGAGTATTCATTGTGTATACATGTGTACATGTATGTCACGTAAGGGCGAAAACATATGGTTAAAAATTAACATCTCCCAACGCAAACTACATCTTGAGAGAATGAAGTTATCCAAATTTTTGAGCTGATGAAAGTTCCTGGGTTGTGGAGTTGTAATACATGTACATGTAGGCCTACACTTGTGTACATGTAAAATTAAATCAGCTTGTTTTGCACTGGCAGCGTTTACATGTACATGTAGAGTGTATTTTCTTTTTATTACCTGTATTTGTATTGGTGCATAGTTTTGCTCATAAAATTATCATTTTTTTCTAATTTGTTTTTAAATTCTCTTGATAAGCAAGTAATAGCCCTTGTAAACATTGCATCTTCATTTGACCAATTTTTTTTATATTGCTTGATCTGTTCATGTTTACAGCGTGACATGCATTGTCAGGGCTTGTTTTGGGGGGTTCTTCTTCAGTCATTTGTGGCCATGTCACTTTTGTTTTGTTCTCACATGGCCAATGTAGAGTTCACAATTGGACTGCCTGTACATGGGATACAAATTGGGTCTCAGAACAGGGAGCAGTTAGGCTGTGAATGCTAAAATTTGTTCTACATGTACAATGTAGGTACAGGTGGTTTGGTTGATCATGTTGATGGTGTGTGCATGTAAGTGTTCCTGGTGTGCCGAAATATGGTGCCTTGTGGACACCCAGAAGAATGGGTCGAATATATATAGGTCTCCACAAGGATTTCACGAAACTGATATTGGAAATTGCTCAAAAAGGAAAAATTTTTAATGTATACATGTACTTAAGAATCTGTCGCAAATTAAAGTGTTTCATATAAGGGAAATTCCGTCGAAATTTCAGCCCAGGAGGGTGATTTATGTTGAAATGGGAGCATTTTGAAAACATTGTTTCACGCGCAACCGAATTAGTACTGGAGAACAGAGTCATGTCTCCACAAAGATACAAATTTCGGAAAAAGTGTGCTGAGACTAAACGTTCTTTGAAAAAACAGCTGGCATGTACGGATTGTATGTAAGTTGCATGTGCCGGTGCAAGGTACATGTACCTACCAAGTAGCACTTACATGTACATGTAGACTTTCTTCTATAAATTTATTAGTAAGTTAAATGTACCCGGTATAGAAACGGGTGCTTGCCTAGTATGTCACATTGACATTTACAGGGTTTTGTAGGTTAAATTTGGGTGAGAAATTTTTCCTTGTTAAAGCCAGTCAAGCTACACATTGCCACCTGTCCATGTACATGTAGTCATGCACATACATGTGCCTGTACATGTATGGATGGGTCCATGTACATGTACACGTACTGTACATGTATAGTAACACTGCTGTCTTGATGCTAGGAAACTATGATGAACATGTACATGTATACTGTACTATGAAATATTGATATTTACAACTTGTATATTTTCGGTTTGCAGCTTGTGCAAGAAAGACACGTGACATGATCTACACGGATGTGACTGGTTTTTCTCCATGTGTCAGGAGGTTCAATGCTACTCACCAAATCGGATGCTCCAGTATGTACATACATGTATACACATCACTATCAGTTACTGTTTTCCAGATACTCTCCCCGTACTGCCTGAAACTTAATCAAGTTTTTTTCAGATACATGTATGTACATGTACAGTACATGGACACATAAAATAATGATAACAAGTGTTCCTTATTACACTGTATGTACCATGCAGTACATGTCGAGTTCGGGCGGTCCGTTCTTGACTCGTGTTTCGTGTTCTCGCGCTCGAACGACGGGAACACGACCCAAGAACACTGTTCTTGGAACAAGATCACACACCCTCTCCTGGTCAGGATTTTACAGGAACACACAGAAAAACTCGTGAGATTTGATTTTTGGACAGCCGCAAAAGTATCGATATGGCTTTACAAAGCTGAAGATAATAGAAAGTTTTGCAAAATTAACATTAATAATTTTCCATGACAGAAATGAATTTTTAAATGGAAAATAAGTTAGCCCAGTTATCCAACATTAACTCTCGAAGAATGCACAAGGATGCTGCCATGTTGCATGTTGCTTGCTACAAATAACTACTAGCGTTAATAACCGGTTGTACATTTCTGGCGTTCTAGCGACCGACCTGCGAACAACAAATCGAGCTGTTTGTGAACAAATGAGAACAAGCCGCCCGAACTCGGCTTATGTGTTAACAGGCATGCGTGTGCCCACAATGGGATACACATAAATTTGTCTATGTGACATCTTAAATTTCTTGCCAAAATTTTGAAGCCCAGTCATAATATTGAACATGTTTTAACACCAGATGGACTCAAACACCAGGGTTCTAGCCAAACCAATTTTATTGGTGGGCTCTAAAAATGGGGCTTTCGAGGAATGTCAATCAGTCATTTGGTTTTTAGACCTAACTAATAGTCACAGTGATGAAAAGTTGAGTGTCCAACGGACTGACACAAGTTGAATATACGCCTTTCTCCCGATCGATTGACATAGAAAACTTGCATACATTGCCTGTGCATGTGCATACCAGTGAATACACCAAACACTGAGGAGCTAGGATCAAAATTATGTGGCGTGCGATGTGCGTTGAGTGATCGCTACATGTACTGTACAGGTACGGTACGGTAGGCGTAGGCTAAAAGTGGAAATTATATCGTCTTGTAAACATTTAGAATCAGTGCTTCACCTTTCAAAACACAGAAAAGTGTGAACTTTTATTCAGGAATGTGAACAAAATACACAATATTGGCAATACTTCTACTCAATCTGGGGAAATTCGTGCTAGGCGGCAGAGTTTATTTCGGACCTACATGTACATGTACGCTCCGGCACAAATTTTCAGTGCTGGGCTGGCCTGCCCAGCGCCGCCCACCATGGCTAGAACACTGTCAAACATATACATTTAGCACCCAACCTAGACTCAATGGGCTAGCCTAGGGTTGTGTGTGCATTCCTTCACTAGCCCTGGTTGTGTAGAACATTAACATGATCTGGACTGACTCTTCAGGATTAATAAACATTAAGTGGATCACATGCATATTTCAGAAGCAACATGCTTGCACTCCTGTATTCTGCATGTCACACAAGCATAAATCTGTGGTACACATGAACACATCCACTACATGTATGTAGTCCTAATTTAAATCTTTCAAATAGTAGGATATTTAAACTGCACATTACAACTTAAGGTTGCACAATGTACGTGTATGCAAGGAACCAACATGGCGCGACAAGATCGTACCCATGGGAATGAGGTTGTAACTATGTAACTATTAATTTTAATACTGGTTTCCTAAAATCAATCTCAACATAAAAGACAACCAACGGGCATTTGTGCGTAATTTGAATAGGCCTTGGAATGCTAAAAGTACATGTATCTGCCTGTGGATGTCACAGGATATGAACATTTGTGTAAACCCAAAAATAACTGTCAGGAAAGTAGTGATCAACACCAGCCTGTAGGGGTGTGCATTTGCGGGTATTTTTAGAACCGGGTACCCGTTTTTTGTTAACATCGGGTACCCGGAAAAGAGATCGCCTGATAATGGCATTGCGCACAACCCGGTGGATCATGTGCCCGAAACACGGTTCTTTTTGGTACCTAGGAAGCAAGCAGAACATTGTTCTAAACGTCGGAGATAATCTCTCCTACCTTTTTATCAAACGAAATTGTTACCTTCAGTTTTCAAATTTTGTGTGGGTGTATGAAACAGAAAAACAAATCTTCACGGGAAACGTCAGAAAAAAGAACAGAGCTGCAAACCACGTACATGATATACGCACCTGCAAACGCTCAAAGGAAATGTCCCGGATGCTGCATGACCACGGACACGCGGAACGCATGTGGCGTGCACGAATGGTGAGCGCTGGTCGTGTCACGTGCGGACCAGATCAGTGCTATGTACGTCACGGGTTAAAAGGCTCAAAGTTTTATGTACAAAAATACCACCGTAACTCGAACAATGCCCACACCATTACATCCACTTATTTTGAAGTTTCTGATTCAAAAAACCGCCACCAAAATGCTTCAAACGGCGTTGAAAGAATCGGAAGTCTAGATAAGGTCAGGAGTCATCGCAAGTTCATTTCTTTTCTGACGAGGACCAGCACGTTGCATAAATCAACGTAGCTGCAACTGTGTAATCCTGGCTTTCAAGACACTGAAACTAACCTGATTGCAACGCGGGCCCAATTGTAGTCCCCTTCAGGCAGTCCAATCGCTGACACTGTAGCAGCCATGTGACCGTAAAAAGAAAGGTCATGTGACCACACATAAGGAAGCCCAAGTGAAAAAATAGCAGCGCTCCACGTTGTTAAATGACTAAGTGATACGAAAGTTTTGCCACACGAAGGTACGTACAACGATGAAGTGGTTTAGTTTTATAAATACTTTTTCAGGATAACTCCATTCCCCTGAGGTTCAAATTGTCGAGATTTTAATGCACAAGTACTTCGACAAGTGATATTTGATTGGCCGACTGTATTATGACTTGCACCTGTCAACATTTCCTTTTTTTTTTGAATGAAAAAATACTTGGATTTGAAATGCTTTAGTACATACAGAAAAAATCATTCCTGCTTTTTTGATCAATTCCTCATCCACAGTTCCGCTGAGTCACTGAGGAAATTCAAGTTGCTTTAATTTAAAAATAATTTTGAAACGGAATATTTCTTGGTATAAAAACTTAACTAAAACTGGTTCTCTGACTCTTTGGGTTTGTTAGCGTACATTTAGTGCTTTGATTATAAAAGAGGCCGATCAACCGCACAATTTGTGCGTGATCGCTACTTACTGCACGCCCGGTGTGGAGTCCAGAAGTAGTACCACAGGAATATTACACAATCCGCTCTCGCTTCGTCGTCAATCCCGACATAAAGTAATTTTCATTCATATTGTTTTATTTGACAAAAATACTCTTAATTCAAACAGTAAGCACTACTTATTCTGCATAAAAGTCATTTAGGCCGACAGGGTTTGATAGTTACAAATACAGTCATGCAAGTGTACATCAACAGCGCTCCCCCCTCATAAGACAAAACTCCTTCGGTCTCTTGTTCATATAGGTTTGGTTAAGTCATTTTCCTAGTTCCGGATCGCGAAAATTATTCAGTAAGACTGCAGCTAAAAAATCCTCAAATTCGAGTGAAATATGGTCAGAAGTCAACTTTGTGTTTTGGATATACTTCTTTTTTTTTTCAAAATCTAAGCTTTTATATTTGGATTCACAGGATCGATCGACGAAAGTGATGATGACACCTTTCCTAGTTCTGCATCGGTTTAGGATCGAGACAAAAACGTCTTCACAAATAAAAAGTAACCACACGAAAAATCCATTTTCAGCCAAAACCATTGTAAAAAGTTTCTTTTCTAATAGAGAATCTTTTAATTTTGAGAAAATTAGATGAAAAATAAGAATTCTAATGAATTAAAAAGGTAGAAATTGCGTACGGTTTGACTCGACTTTTAAACTGTACAGTGAGCTATCAACGTTATCCTCCCCGCGCCGCACAGTTGACGAACCCATTACGTCACATACATTTCTGGTGCGCCCGTGTAGTTGAGTTCGCAACGACTTTGCGTGGTAACGCCGCGCGATCCGAGAGTGGGGAAAAGCTTGCAGTTTTCGCTAAATTAACAAAAACGGAAACTCTAAAAAAGTCATTTTGATTAAGCGGACATTAGATGCAAAGGTTTATATGACTATTCAATTTAAAGAAATATTTAAAATCACACGTAGCGAGTGACCTATCGCCCGTGAATTTTAGTGTTTTTTTCGCTCTTGTGAATTAGGAAATTCCGGAACTAGGAAAACGACTTGCGGTGCAATGGGCGGAGTGGGTAAAAAAATTAGCTGTCGATCTCCGAATTCAAGTTTCATGTATGACCGCGGGACCGGATTTTCATCGGCACGGTGGTTTTCCATGAAGTCTGTCCTTCAGTAAGAAATTTCACAGACATTTTATGCAGGAATGTTTGTTCCTAATGTATTTACTTTTTTACGGGTACCCGGCCCGGAAAAATGGAACCGGGTTTTGAAATCGACGGGCGGGTACCCGGCACAGGCCTTCCAGCCTGCCTTTACAGCTACAGGTTTTCTTCAGGGTTGTCTCCCTCAGCCTTGCCCAAACCAATTGGAAACCATGAGGCAGGGCAGCTGTGGGAAGATACTATTTAAAACCCCTTCTTGGCAGGAATTTCTTTCCGAAAGCCGACTCCAAGAATTCCAGCCTCGCTTGGCCACGAAGGCCACCTGCCAAACTGCAAATTCTCGGTTTGTGGCCCAGCGTCACGGTGCTCTGCACGCTTTGAATAACCCAGTGAAAAGGCTGATTGTTCGGTGGCATGCGGCTCTACTCAAGCTTCCACATTCCCGTTGCCTCTTTTCAAAGTGGGGACTATTGTGAAGCTTGTGATTATGATGCAAATTCGGTCTATTCATTTCTGGGCTACACACAAAGACAATTACCATATACACAAGAGCCAGCATCTTTCTTCTTTCACCGTGTTTGCTCGAGTGTGGGCCGAGAATAATAGCTGGAAAGCGGGCTGAGGATCTCAATTTTTACGGCGTGTTTTAACGCGTCCCGGCGTGAAGGGGTTAACCCATAACTGGGGTAGTGGTTCACAAGGCGCCAGGGCATGTCCACCATACCTTTAGGGACCACTTACAGCTCCGAGATCCCTTGCAGTTCAGCGTGGGGTCGCAAGATGCCCAGTGACCATACGTACATGTATACAATACATTTTGCCATGAGGAGGCATTGCAAGAGTCTTCATGGTGGAGAGGCTACATGTACATGTATACATGTACTGGGAGGGGAGACTTACCGGTGCATGTACAGTGTATGCGATCAGCTTCCTTTTCACCCCAGATACATGTACATTTACATGTATGCCAGAATGGCCGGGACTAGCCAGTGGCAGCAGCTGGTGGTAAAGTGTGGGTTATGCATTGCTAACTAATGTGCATGTACAAGTACAGTGTACATACATACACTACTGCACTAGACGTATCACACACACCCTATGGAGATTTCCGCCAACACACATTTTACTAGTCATACCGTTAATTAAGGGAATAAATGTGCATTCAAGACCCATTTAAGTGATCACTCTGGGCAACTGAAAAGAGAGTGTCAACACAGGGATTTAACAGTTCTGCCTGACTTTTTGTCCAAACATTCAGCATAAAACTTTGCGCAAAAATTCTTTATTAACCCTAACCCCCTAGGCTCCTGCACTAGAAAGCATACTGAACCTCACAAAATCCAACAGGTTCATGTACTTGTCTATGTACTTGTGCATGCAGGTTAGTGTACCAAACCTGATAAACTCCAACAGAATGAGCCCGTTGGAGTTTGAGTGATATGGTATGGATGGGTCTATGCAGTATAGGATGACTTGCACTGAACAGTACCAAACCTGACAAAATCAAGCATAGTCCAACAATTGGTACAGCAAGCCAGACACTGCACACAATGAACCCTGTGTGTCCCAACTCACACAGAATCCAACACCATCTCCCTGGGCCTTTCATCCCAAGTCTCACAAAATTCAACAAAGGTACGGTACCAAACCTGCCAAAACCTCACAAAACCTGCTGTTGGAGTATGGCAGGTTTTGGGCAGTTAGGGTTAAAATCCTTACACATCAAATTCAATTCATACTAGTTTTGCTGTTGCTGTTATGGGTTGTTTGATAACTGGTCTACAATGTATGTAATGCAGGTGATTTTCGTGGTAATACTGGCGTGATTCACTACATGGCCAATTCCTCTGATGTTCAGTGGCTGCTTGATGTAGGTCCCCATCAGCCATACATTCTTCTTTTGGAACCACGAGTGTTTGTTCTGTAAGTACAGTATATGTAAATGTTTACCTGTTGCTTGACATTAACTACATGTAATTTGGAAAGTATTCAGCTGCTGAACTGTGTGTGATCAGTTTCAGCTACATGTACTTCTGCACATGCCAAAAGCGTGTAGTAGAGGGTGGAACTATGTAAATGTTTTAGGGGGCCATTTTTTGCATGGGGAGGGAGTCTTGCCTTTTTTTTAATGTGACATTTTATCTAAAGGAAACTAAATGTAGAAAATTAATATACTTCTCAGAAACTGGTAAAACCTTATCTTGGAATTTGATGTTGCAATACTAAGATGCACTGTAAAAGCAGTACATGTATGTTTGAGTGAAGTACACGTAATTTGTACTTGTAATTATTGAATCCATTCACAGCCACAGCTACATGTACTTATGCATGCTACAGCTGGCCAGATCTACATGTAATCAGAGATCTACAGATATCAGATTGGAAGACATTGATTCAAAGTACTTACGTGTACAGTGCATGGCAGTGTTCTCCCTAAATGTAACTGAAAATTATAGCAGGGCAGCACATACATGTAATGCGAGCGTGGAGCTTGAAGCCATTACGGCGTAGGGCCCGGAAAATTTTGAATTCTACATGTACATAAATGCTCTGTGGTGCAATCTGGTTTTCAGCTGTACTGCGAGCAATCAGCGACTATCCCCCATGCTGCACAGTGGATGAACCCATTACGTCACATTCATACATGTACCTGTACATGTACATTTCTGTTATGCCCGTGTAGTTGAGTTCGCACTGTACGTGCATGCACTTGCATTGTAACTTAAACTAAGAAAATTATGCGTTTATTTTTTTTGGCCAATTTACATGTACTACAAAAAAACCGGAAACTCCAATAGTCACTTTTGTTAAAGATACATTAGATGCAAGCGTTCATACATATAGGACTGTTACAGTAAGTACATGTACATGCAAGAAAAAAGGATTTGGAATCACATGTACAAACTGACTTATCACCCTTTATTTTTTGGTCAATTTTTGAGCTCTCGTGAATTTTAACAAACTGTTCTAAAATGTTGAAGTTCCATACGGAAATCTGCCTGGCAAGAAATTTCTTTTCTAGATGTTTTCTGAAACAAAACTTTTGGCCAAGAAGCTTACATTTTCACCTGAATTTGTTTGATAATGTAGAACAAATAAGAAGTACTTTAGAAGCAGAAGAAAAGACATTTTATTTCAAGCAATGTGGATCTAGGAAATATCGAAAACTACATGTACATGAACATGTAGGAAATTGGCTGTATTTTCTTAGGAAAAAACCAACGCATTTGAGGTACATGTATTGATTCTTGACGCTTCAAAATGAAAACGCTGTGACCAGGAGATTGGAACCAGTTTTGCGCTTTTCTACTGTAAACAGCGTCTGGCTTTGATCACCAACGATGCAAAGTGCTTTTCTGTTGTGCTAAATAATGGCAAACTCAACATGTTTGTTCCATAAAGTGCAGTCGACTTCTTTGCATAAATTGTGCAGATGGTGGAGAATAGGGAATATCCAATAGAAAACATAGCAGGCTGATGAGAATTTTAGCAGGGCGGCAAAACTTTGTGGGACGGTCTAAACTTTTGGCAGGGCGGCCTGCCCTGCTACTGTAAAACCCCTCGTGGAGAACACTGCAAGGCATATGCTTCCAAACAGGAACCAAATGGCACTGTACATGTACATACATGTACATGTACATGTATCATTTATCAAGACTGTTAAAAGAGTGACTTTGGTCAATTCAAGGGCTATATGCATCTTCATATATTAGGATAATTAGACAGACTGCATCGAGCATTTTCTTTCTAAGTGCAAATCAAAGGGAGTTGGACTTATTTAAATGTACTATACATGTACATGTACACGTACATACCGTATATACATGTACCGTACATGTACCAGATAACTTAAAGCAAACGTTTCTCAATGGGCCAAATTGGTACATGTATTGCAAAAAGCCAAGGTTTTTCGGGAACAAAGCACATGTGTGAATCAGCATATTTATTTACATGTACGTGTACATGTATTTCATTTTATTTTACCAGGGTAGCCCCATCAGATATCAAAGAACTGCTCTCCCTTTGGGCCCTAGATTAGGTTTTACAAAATACAATGTGTACATTGAAATACATGTAGGCTCATAAACATGATACAGTTTAAATGTACGGTATGTGACATCAAAATATGATATAAAAACCAGGAATTGCAGTATAATATTGATTTAAAAAACAAATATGTAAACTAAAATTTGATAATGAATGCATTAAAACTACATTGTAATTAAATAATGAAAAAGTTGATAAAGCAATCAATTACCCATTTTTAAAAGGGAAATTCTTATATCCATTGGTTCTGAAACCCACAGTTCAGATAAAAATTGTGCACCACTGACTGAATTTACAACCCCTAAAAAACAAACGAAATATTAAATTATTTATTTTGCCCAATAAAGTGTCTCAAAATCCTTAAGATTGTTGGTTAGTTTCACAGCAGAGCCAATTTATTTCCAATAGAGTGAAATGATTTTTTTACTCCAGTGGTGTGGGGTCTAGGAGCCTGAGGACGTACAAGTACATGTACATCTCCGTATATTATTCCCAGCCATGCCAACTGCGTTTCTGATTAAATGTACACGTACGTGTACATGTATCTCATTAGCTCGAATAAACTCACAAGAAAGGTACACGTACATGTGCATACATATGTACATGTATTTCAGAGCATCATTATTAATCCCAACAGTCTGTTTAAGGGACCCAATTAAATCTAGCATACATGTACTTGTACAATTCCCCAGTTGGAAATGTGTAGTCGACACCCAAAAGCATAAAGCTGCGCCAACAGGACAGACCTTTGCACCAGCATGTACATGTACATGTAGTTGTTCCTGAATGAATTTGTACCGGGCATGCGCTCTTAATTGAAATACTGAACTGGCTCAACAAATTGTTGGAAATACACTGTATGGTGATATATTCAAGAACTTCAACCAAGAATGTATGAACTTGACTTTATTGGGAACACTATCTTTTTTATGGTTAGCACTCTCAGCGCTCAATGTTCATCATGTTCTTGTACATGTACTTCCTTGAGGAAGCAGAGGGTGTACTGTCTTGGCTGATTTCAAGGTCAAACAAGGCCTTTTTAGCTTGTTATAGTTGAGCTCTGAAGACAAATGACACTGCGTTCGATTTGGATGCTTCCAAATTTATTTGAACAGATAAAATCAGAGAAAACATGTTTTCCTTTGAGTTCTTTAAGATTAAGGTCTGGGTATTCATTCCTATACCGATCTCATTATTCTCTGTGATGTACGAGTCTGTTGCCACTGTACATGTATGGGAACACGAGTGCACTCTCACATGTATGCTGCGCAAGTTATGTTATGTCTCTTACTCCTTCATTTTGGAAGAAATCTCAATTATTTTGACCAGCTGAGAGTAAGATTTTAGGTTTATGCATCTTAGAGATTAATGTATAATGTGCATTTTCTACATGTCTTCCAAACTCCTCATTTTAATGCATTAGGGCTACAATGATGCTAGTTTACATGTACATGAATCTTCATGCATGCCTATCGTACCCTTTTCTCCGTTGTGTCATCAACCCTACACAAACACAAAATTTAACCTCACATGTTTCCAAAATTGGCCCAGTTGGTTGGGAACAGAAAGTGCCTCTCACATTTACTTCTCTTGCGTTAATTTTTGGAAGATAATTTCATTGTACTCTGGTTTCTGGGTAGCCAATACAGTACTTCCAAATCCTAGATGTTGCAATATAATATTATAAGCCTTTTCCCTACCTCTTTAAGCATGCAGTTGCTCGCAATTGATGGTGACTTTATAATATACATGATGCACTTGCATGAAGGCTTAAAAACTACATGTACTTTGAGTTTTTGGTGTAATCTTAAAATGAACTGGAATGTGCTTTTTCTCCAGCCACATTGTAAATAAACTGATGAAGTCTGGAAAGATATCGGGCATCATGGTGATTAACATCAATTCAAGTAAGGTCATTGATGAGGACTTCTTTTTCTCTCCTGATCTCAAATGCCCAAATGACAATTTTGGTAAGTACAGTAACAGGCAGGCAAATTTAGATGTGCATTGTTAGAGCAGCTGGGTTTACACTAAAAAGCACACATGTATATGTGGTCATTCCATGAAGTTCGGGCACAGTGGGTAATAAACACATTTCCACATTCCAAATGTGCAGAGTATTCATTTATGATGAATACTGTATTAAACTTGATACATGTTTTATTTTAAAGATCTGTTGAAGCTCTATCAATGTTTACCATACATGTGTTATGTGTTACTTGGCTAAAAAGGTTTGTTCCTTTTGTAAAAAAAAATGTACACGTAGCATCGCCATGTCTTTATTGCATGGAAAGTGTGACATAGAAAGTGTTGTTTTTGTTGTTTAAATGAAAAGAAAAACTACCAATTTCTTACTCGTAAAGAATTTGTATGTGCACATCATACTGTGAACTAAAAATATCCACACACACTTTGTCAAAGTGAGACAGCTTGTTTACTTTTAGCTAATGATTATTTATATCATAACGATGTAACGACATCGTCCCCAATGTCTATTGCACCGTTACGTAGTTATAGGGGTACAATTCAAGAACAAATATACATACATGTAAGTTACAAAATTGTAGATTAAACGAATTATTACGACCTCGCATTTGCAACTATTAAACAGTGGATTTCAAAAACACCCCTTTCGGGTGAATCATGCAACCAGAGTAACTAATGTCACAGACGACGTCTCTTCTGCAAAAAAGTACATTGTGAGCATTTCCATTAATTTTTGCATCTATCCACCCCTTTGAGAAAGTGGTACATACCGTATACCCTTTTAAGTAAGTCCAGGAATCCTGTAAACTGGTAAACTTTACCCCTGAGTTTGGGAATTTCATTCACAAAACTACACAAGTTCTAAAATGACGTCTTCAGGAAACTGCGCGTTACTTTAGAACTGCATTATTACGCCGGGATTCTTAAATCTGATTCCTGTAATAAAAACAGAAGGAGGTAAGTTTTTACATTTTTTTTATGTGTTTATTGAACCAAAATACTCATAAAAATGTTGGAAAAATCGCCACAATGTGTGACATGTAGCCGAACAGCCGACGACCCATGCTAATTCTTGTCAATTGTGCATGCCGTCCCTTCAAAATTACATTACGTCATTGTTTACATTCACGTTTTTGAGGCAATGACAAATAATAACAAGCAAGAAAGGCCCTTCAAAACATGAATTACGAAAGACGGTTTATATTGAGGTGTTTTTCGGTATACGTTTTGTTTTGGACTTGAGTGTTTGTCCTGTGTGTCCGAAAATGCATGATTGGCGTAACGCATTTTTGTGTTCCACGGTGTCCCTGGGATATTACTGTTCTTCGGTATTTGCTATGGCCTTTTACAAATGACATGGCCCTATTTTTGGGGCGAATGAGCTCGTTTCATTTTTCAAGATGTGTCATTTTAGTTCCGTATTTCATAAAACATTTTTAATAATATGAGCCATGAAAAAACTTATAAGATTCTTTAAATGTAGGAAATACTGGTGAGGGACACACTGACGTAATATTACTTTTTGAGAAAGTGTCATCCCTATTACGTCAGGAATTGGTTTATATAAATGACGCTCAGTCGTTTTTTTTTTATTTAGTTTGTGATTGAAAACAAGCACATGTATATTAAAAATGAAAAAAGAACTTGCCAAAAAAAGAGTTGTTGAAAGTTCTGCAGCAAGAAGAGGACCTTCCGCAGAGACAGATCATTGAGACAGAAAGAAAAGTCAAGCTAAAAGAAAAGCAGTATCCAGGGCTTTCAAAAGCCTACCATCATCACCAACCAAGCTGGCAAAGACCACCATCGGAGATGTTAGAAATAAAAGGACCAGCCCGACAGTAAAAAAAAGCTGTCTTGCATGGTCTCGGTGTGGCTCATCAAGAAGTAAGACGTGTAGTGGGAATATCCGTGGAGAAGCAAATGGAGGAATTAAAGAAAACAAGGAAAGGACTTGGCAAAGAAACTGAATTTGACGAAATGCTTCAATTTCATGAAGAAATACGTGTATGGCCTTCAGCATCAAGCCTGTAGAATCCTTTCTACGACGGCAAAAACATTTCGCAAGGCATCCGAAGAATAACAAACTACAGCTACATGTACAAAGAGAGCCGTCACTCAGGAAGTGAAAGAAATTGTGGAAGACTTCTATCAACAGGAGTCGTGCAACTACCTGAAAAAAAACTAAGCAGTCAGAAAACCTTGAAAAAAATGGATTTCTTCAAGTCCCTGTTGGAACCTTGTCCCATAAGTTCAAAGCCATACATCCCAATGTGAAAATAGGACTAAAGAAATTTCATGCACTTCGGCCAAAGCGCATCAACAACAAAACTGCGAGGCTGCCTGTGTGAATACTTTACAAATCTTGCATTGAAAATCACAGCACTCAACAACATCGCACACTCGTACAAAATGAAGAACATCATTCAGGGGGTTTACGGGTATCGAGTAATACGATGTGCATCAAACAAAGGGGCACAAGTACCACAACGAGAATGCATCCAAAGGAATTGCAAGGAGTGTGGAACCAAGAAAATGAAAGAGAAGATGGAAGGGCTGATAGAGAAGCATGGAGACAAAGAAGTAACCTGGAAGAGGTAAGAAAGGACAACAGTCAACAACAGGGAAAGACATACATGTAGCGAAGCAACAGATAACAACGAAAGTTGAAACAATTCTCAAATGCACCAGTGAACTCCTGGTAGAAGCAGAAACCATCAGCACTCACCTCTTCAATGCATCTTGGCAGCATGAACAGTTTGTCAAACTCAGCACTGCACCTCCACCTAAGACAGTCACAATGGTCCTAAATTTTGCACAGAACTATACCTGCATCTTTCAAGACGAAATACAGTCTGCCTACTGGCACCACGCTTCAGCCACTATCCATCCAATCATCTGCTACTATCAGTGTCCAGTGTGCACAGAGGTAATGCAAGAGTCTCTTGTCTTCATCAGTTCTGACACAACTCATGACTACCATGTCTTACATCGTTTTGTGGAAGATGCTGTAAAGCATCTACGAGAGAAACTGGATGTGACCGGGATCATCAGATTTTCTGACGGAACATCAAGTCAATACAAAAGTAGAGGGCCATTCCTGGATATTGCTATGGCGGTGTATGATTTGCTTTGGCATTTTAATATAGAATTTTTAGTGTTGAATTCTATTTTCCAGTGGAAGGATATGGTGTAACTTCTTATTCAGTCACAAAGTCTTTTTGGATTACAACAAGAACACTGGTAATTTAAATGCCAAAGCTGTTTCGATCTTTGGTTAATGTGTTGGGAGGCAACTTCTGGTGGATCTCCTGCATGAAGAATAACTAAGTATGCAGGGAATGTACAAGACATTCTTCGGCTGGGGGCCAAAAGTCTTCACCTCCACCATGTCAACTGGAAAATAATACATGTACAGTGTACATTGTAAATGTAATTATCATGTATTGTTTAGTAGGAACAGTGTTACTTTTGAAACAATGTTAGGGAAATGGTAAATGTCAGAAGTCAACAAGAAGTGGCAAACAACAATACAACCATTAAAATACTAACATTTACAACACAAGACCTGAAACCCATCAAGTCAACACCCAAAGTGAATCCACCCGAGGTCTCATCTAAAATAGTTGTTTTTCAAAATGAGTTTATGAGTGATGTTATAAAACGATAAAAAAGATGTACATGTAGTATAATAAGACGGTGAAATTATGCGTGCAGAGTGGATTTGGAATGGCTGCAAGAGCACACAAAATGCAGGGTGATAAAATTTAATGGATTTTCTCAACTTGTAAATTGGAATTAGAACAAATAAGAACCTTCAATCTGTCAGAGGATGAGAAGAATATGAACTTGAAAACAACATTTTCAGAATTAACTTACTTTTGCTGCTTGTGACAATTTAAATGATTTAAATTAAATCTTGTTACATGTATTAGCCTGGATCAGTTTCTTGATTCTCTTTCAATGAACATACTCCTCAACCCTAACCTTCCCAACCACACAGAATGAAACATTAGTAAAGTGTTTAATTCTGTGGGGGATAGGTCTAGTAGGCCCATAACAACTGGCTTTTGCATTGCAATTGACATACATCAGAAAAACAAAGTCCAGCAGCCTCTGTGCACAAAGTTCCATATGGGCGTTGAACTTTGTGTGAATGGGGAAGGTTAGGGCCAGCAACCCGGGGGGGGGGTTAGGGTTAACAACAAAACAAAAGAACATGATGTACATGTAGAAATAAATATGAAATTATATAGTTTTACATGTATAATTTGGCATGATCACATCATTACCTTCACTGTTTTAGGCAAGTTAAAAAAGTGACGTCCCTTATAAATATTGTTGCATCCATGATTTTTGCTGGCCTAAAGTATTAATTTTAACAAATTTTAATGTGCATACTGTTTAAATGGGTTATAAGTTAGGTTTAATTAGGCTGGACAATATACATGTAGAGCTACATTCCCACTCATATGCAGACAAAGTTTTATTGTACTCATCTGACATGTCTGATTTATCAAGACGCAGCATCTTCACATACAAATGATACATCAGTGATGTTATTTTGAGAAAGAAATGTGATATAATTGCTGTTTCTTACATGTACTAAACTCATTACCTGTTTTGTTGAAACTGCTTTTTACCAAGTTCATTTTGAATGCTACCAGTACTTGATTATTTGGGTTCACTAATAGTGGTAAAAACCTATTAAATCGAATTGAATGTGAGTTGGATTTACCTGAACTTTGCGAACTCTGTGCTTCATTTACTCCAGAGTGCGAGTCAGCAGTGGAATAAATTTTGGGGGTCTTTAATGTGAAGAGGATTAGGAGTTGAAACAACCCCCCCCCAAAAAAAAATTAAAAAGATAAACACACCAATTTTACAATATTTTACAATTTTGAAATGACGTTCCCCGTTACATCAGTGACTTCCATCACCGTCCTGCAGTGATGTGCCTGGATCAGTTTTTGAGGGTAAAATGCTGCAAAATGTATGTTTGTTTGATTAACTGCATGAGATGGCCAAACAGAAATTGCCATTTAACGGCTTCTTAACCCAACTTGAAGTATTGGCTTCTCTGTCACATTTTGTGCGCAAATTTCATGGAATAATCAATGTGCAGTTACAGGTTTTTTGCTTTCCTGATAAATTGCTCATTAAAATTCCATGCACCTGGTGTTGTAGAACATGAACTCTTTTATTTGCCCTCTAGAAGCTTTTTGACATTTAAGTACACTGGTACGAGATCTAATGCAAAAAGTATGCAATATACATGTAGTGCAAAGATGCCAAATCTAAATTTATAGAGACCAAATGAGCAAAGGAGGGTGCCCTTTTAAACTAGCTTACAAAAATAATGCTTGGTTCAGGGACCTCCATATGACACCATACAGTTAAAAGCATTTTAACCCCAAACAGCCGCACTCATTTCTGGGGCGCAGAGCCGAATCGGCTGTCTAGGGCTAGGTGTAGGCCTGTGCCCATTGAAAATACTCGGGGGACACGCTAATGTAGCCGTAGCTCTGGAAGCACATTTCGGTGTGACACCGGCTGCACAGCTACTCAGGCCCAACATACGTATCTTGCGCCGTAGTTTTGTGGGTAACATGGATGCCAATCAAAGTGTCAGATTTGGATGGTCATACTGATGGGGAAAGCACTCTCCCACCTGAAAAGAAAATGAGATTCCATGCTTCACAGAAGTTTCTTGCTAGTTATGAAAAAAAATGGCGATGTCAAGCTGTCAAACGCAACGGCTAAAACAGCTGATGGTTCATTGTGAGTGAAACAAATTTCATTACAGAGTGAGTACATAACAGCAGATTTGAAAGTATGCAGAATGTTTAAGCACCCCACTTTATACAGAAATGACTAAATCATTGAAAATTTATTCAATAAATCCATGAAGTACAGTTGAACCTTATTAATAAGAGCACTGTTAATACAAGAGTCCTGTTATAACTGTACATAGTCATTTAGAATGAAGTGGTCCGTAGTTGTTTTTTTTTCTGATTGAGTGTGAGCATTGTGCAAAAATTTTCTTGGTTATGTCGCCATGCACAGGGATTCAGGTTTCTGCTGCTTCACTGATGTGGTAGTCGAAAAAATATGTCAAGGTTGGCAGGTCTGGTGATACATGTATGAACTAGAGTACTTCTCGGTAGGCAGTGAGTGTGCCCAAAGATAGAGCAGTGTTGCTTTGAAATGATGAAGTGGATGTCCTCTGGGTTTGTTTTGTGTGAGATTGCCTTGGTGGTGGAAAAGTCAAACCATGGACCCCAGGAATGTGCTGTTGACATGTCATGTGGAAGGTCTAGAGTCTGTGGTTATCCTTGAGCAAAGTTCAGCTTTCTGATCCATATACTGTAGCAGCTCCAGTAGGAAGCATGTGGTATAGACGTGGATTTTCGATGGGAAAACAGTTGGTCCATAGTTGAAGAAGTCAAAGCAAATTGAGTATGAGGAGTTGCTCTTTGAATGTGTGTCAGAGCCAAGCTACATGTATGTGAATTTACATGTACCTGTTGCCGCAACTGTCTAGTCTGTCACAATAATGTAAGCAGGAGGGCAGCCTGAGCCAGTGTCATGGATCTTGGTCCAAGCCCAGTGTACATGTAAGTGCAGACCCATTGTCACTGAGCTTTGAATGTTATCTGTCTGGGAGTGTCTGTGAAGGTAACTGCTTCATCAGAATAGTACAGGTTGGTGAAGAGAATGCTGCCTTAGTGATTCCCAACTCTCCTGACATTTCTCAAGGATCCAGTCATTGGTATGGCCAAAAAGAATGGGGGCAAGGGTGCATCCCTGATAAACACCTGAAGGTGTTAGGAATGCTTCAGACTTATCAGTGTTAATCTGGACTCTGAATGTTTCGTTGTTGTGTAGGACCTTGATGAGGTTTAGGAGGAGTGTGGATGTGCTGAATGCCGTAGATGCTTTCCACAAGTGATTTCTGTGCATCGAGTTGAAAGACTACATTGAGAGGCTCATGAATTTGTGATGGAGTTGTGAAAGAAGCTGCAGAGCAAGCATGGGGTCCGTATTTGAGTGGCCCTTTGTGAAACCAGTTCTGTGGGCAGCATACAGAGGTCAATAATGGTTGTAGTCTCGTGAGGAGTACACTTACATTATGTGACAGAAAACCTTTCTGGGAACTGATAAAAGTGTGGTTAGTTGATGATAACACACTGACTCTGGGAACCCTTTCCCTTGTAAAAGGAAGTTATACATGTAATTTCACCCCTCCACTCTGCAGGCACCTTACATGTACTTGAGACCCAGACCTTGTTGTAGAGATCACAAATGGCCACACTGACAGTAGTCTTCCCACACTTCAGAAGCTCCGGCAAATATCAGAACCTAAGGCCTGGCCATTTTTATCAGTAAGCTTTCTGGTGGCTTGACGTACATGTACCTTGAGAAATAAGGGGACATCAAAAGAGATATTTGATATTGTGGGAGCTGTCTTTGCCACAACATCCAGGTAGCCTTATAGTGCTCATGCCAGTGAACAAGTCTTTCCTCAGTTGATGTGCAGGTGGTGCTGTCTGACTTGGAGATGAATGGTGTGATATGACTCTCCCGTGGAGTTCTACTCATGGAATAGACTGCTTGGTACATGTAGGTTGGCCAAAGGTTGTTTGTGGAGAGCTCCATTTCAGTATCATCCGCACGTTGGTCTTTGCTTTAGATTGGAAGATCTCATTGAGCTGCCTCAGTTCTAATTGTCTTGAAAGTGAGCAAGATGCTTCTTATCTAGAATGCTCAAGGTGGACATTAAAGCCAGGGACATAATTACTGTCCACTGAAGCCAGTGTTTCTCCATGGCTCCTGAAATATGACTTGATTTGAAGAGGGGCCAGAGATTCAGGGTCATCTGGCAGGGTTCCAGTATACTCTTGCCAACTCATTTGTAACAGTCTAAGGGTCACAGCTAAGGTGTGACATGGTGAGAATGTTCCAGATAGTGACGCAACACCAGCAGTTGGTCTGAAACCATCCTGAAGAAGTCTTGAGGAATCAGACATACATGTACATACACATGTACATGTACATGTAGAATCAGGACGCTGTCAACTTGTGGTTGCGTAGCGCTGCAAGTAGGGTGAGAGGGAGCAGGTATGATGTATTCTAACCCTTTGTTATGATCATTGAACATATTGGTGTGTCAAAGAGTTGATTAATTTTGCCATCAAGAGGGTTTTCATGAGTATGACCTTTACAAGTAACATTTTCAAGTGCCAGATCAGATGGAGAGGCCGGCATATTCAAATTTTTTCCAGCGAATCACTGGTGTTGGAATTTCCATGAGAAACAAGTGTAATTTGCTGAGAATATGCTTTGACAAAATTTGCCTCAGTCTACTCCAAACTATATTCCATTTTATGCCAATCAGGTTTACCATATGGGTTCCTGTGCTTGCTCGAGGACATGGTTGTAATGCTTATTGATAATACATGTAACGTGAGCCTGTCAGATTAGACATTTTGCATCCAGTAACCAGTGCTTTGCCCTGGACTGAAGGTGTAGCCAACGGTGTTTTCTGAAACACCAGGAAAAACATTGACTGAACATGGTGGGCCTGACAGCTGTACGGCTACATGTACATGTAGCTTTCTTTCTTGAAAAAAAAAATGGTTTATGGTACATGTACATGTACATTACGTACAGTAATCCTGATACATGTACAGTAATACAATATTACATGTACAGTACATGTACTGTACATGTACATGTATGTCTGTATGTGCTTCAAATGTAGGTAAAGATGAGGTAGAATTACATGTACATGTACATACACTTTGCAAGCATTGTTGAAAATAAAAAGTAAAGCCAGACTACACAAATGAAATACTCCAATGGGCTCCAGTTAAACGTATTGGCAAAATTTGTAAAATGATTGTAAACTTTTTTGTTTTGTACATGTACATGTACATGTATGCTGCACCTTTAACATGTGTGCATGCATGATACACACGTACTTGTAGGAATGGAATCAAAACTGTTCACTGGTATTACAATATTTTCCATGTTAATCAGGAAAATTGTATAAGTTGATTATGTTAATTGATCAAGGTGAAATTGGCATTAAAACTCTGTGTTTTTCTTTTGTGGGGGCTAAGGATTCTACAGAAGTGAAAATAGCAGCAGTACATGCACCCCACTCCGGCAATGTGGGAGTGGAACCCATCTGGGAATGGGATGAACTTCTTGGATTTTAACATCCCCATCATTTCACTCTTCAATGAGACAGAAGTGGATTACCTGATACAGGTTAGTGAAAGGAGGAGAAGCTTAATACTTTCTTAGATTAAACATTTAATTACTATACATGTACCTCACTGGTATGGGAAGAAATATTTGTCAATGTTGCAGTGCGGCCCCTGGCTGATCGCTCAGAGGTGGTAGTCCATTTGCCACTGAAGGAAGAATTGAAAGCTGAATCGCAGGCAAGAAAAAAGAGAGAGATGGATGGTCAAAGGAAATTATTGGAGTCTCACACTTCTATGGGATTAGCCCAATAATATACACTGTACTTATTCCACGGTAAACTTGGCTTGAGTTATACATGTACATGTACGTGCACATGTAAGTAACCTAAAGCGTAGCCATTCTGATTAACCACTTTTATTGAATCTTTAGAGGGCATTTCAAGTTTTATTATGCTTTAATGTTGATGCTGTGTACATGTACATGTATGTGTGTTGTTTGTTGATGCTAATGACACTAAGTACATTTAGCATAACTGGTTTGATAAGCCATAAACACCCCTATTGATGCCAGACTCTGACCCTTTGGCAACTTCAATAAATGGTTCACATTATGTTCTGCTATGGATGCTTCAGGGTTGGCAATTTTTGATCAAACAACAATTACAATCTTTGTTTTTTTAAATTTTTTTCTATACATAAATGAGGATAAATTGGCATAATTACGTGTATCTGTTTTCAAAGCAAGTAAATTTGTTGAATGTGTTCTTGGGCAATCTCATATGGTATGCTTGATTAAAATTCACTTAAGAAAGTTTTGTTACTGGTTTCACTGCCGAGTAACCAACACTTCTTACATGTACATGTACAGTGATGTATGTCGTTGATATACATGTACATGTATAAGGGCATATGTTGAAAAGAAAGGTACATTGTACATGTACAATACATGTTAAACGCAGAAGTGGATACTCTAAATACCGGTAGTGAAATTAAATTATATTTATAAATCCTTCCCTTGAATTCTTGCACTGAATCCAGTCGAAACAGAAGAGTTGAATTGAAGAATCCAGCCACCCTAGATTATGTGTAATGCATTTAATGCTTCTATACTGCATACTGTACATGTAATTTTTCTTCAAAGACCACTCCTTTTCTGGTCAGCCTAAAATATGAACCATCTTCCTGCAATGTTGACACTGCATTGTTCACAGCAGTCTTGCTGCAACCAATCCTCTCAAATTGTACGTTCACATTACATGTAGTCTTAGTGATAGAGGGTCATTATTTGGGCCCTTTAATTTAACTCATGTACTGGTACATGTAGACTGACCCATGCTTCGTTGTAAACAAAATGTCATACAAGACCTGCTTTTGCAAAAACAATTGAAAAAAAACCCAAAATAACTAGGTATAAAATGCAATCATTCAATGAGACAATGTAATGCAGGCGTAGAGACGAAATACATGTACAGTTCAAACAGATTTCCAGGTGGTCTTAAACTTTTGCTAATGACTTTATGCGTTTATATTGCAGTGTTACAAGGATCACAATGAACCAGTGGACAGTCATCCACGGCCATATCCATTATGTGCCGCTGAGTTACATTCATTCATGTTTGGAGCTAAGGATACACCAACATGTATGAGACGTACTCAACAGACAACTAATCTAGAAGCGTGTGAGTCTGTCAAAATCCCAGTGTTGTATTTGAGTCCTTCACAAGTCCCTGCAAGTCCATCACAAGTCCCTGCAAGTCCATCACAAGTCATTCAATCTTAGCTAATTTACAAGCTATTCAAATGAGCTGTGACAAAAGTATTCTTTCGTCATTGTACACCAGTTACTTATATAACTGACCGTGTCAAGGGACTTGTGACTATACATGTACTTTTTGAAGGGACTAGTGAATAGACTTGTGAACACTGCAAAATACTCGCTCTTATTACTGTGGTATAGCCTGAGTGCACAGTTAAAGAAATTGCTGTATCTTGCAGGTACATTGTCCAATTCAGTTTGTTCCCTGAGTATTGATTTTTGTAGACTAACCAAATAATACTCAAATCTTGATGCATGTGCAGTAGTTCACAGTACAATGTGCATTGCATTTGAAAGTTAATGCTGCAAAAAGGAATGGGCAAAATGCGAAAGGAATTCGCATTTGTATTCACATTTGCATTTCACATTTTGACCACAGCTTTTCCCCCGCAAATTCGCAGTAAATTGGCAGCAAACCGGTCAAATGGGGCAAATGACATGTGAAAACAGTGCGAAAATTGTGCAAAAAATGGTGCAAATTTTTGCAAATGTGGCGTGAAGCATTTGCAAAAACCTTGTGAAAGAAATTGGTGTGTGAAAACAGTGGGAAAGTGGTGTGGAAATTTTGCGAAAGCAGTGCGAAAGGTTGCTAACATAATGTGGAAACTTGCAAAAACGAGGAGCATGGTGCAGTAAAATACATGTACACTGATCCCACACACACAACTGTTATGCAGTGAAGAGTCCATTCCTAAGGCTGCATGATTGCATTAAGATACTACATGTAATATTTTGTTATCTAAAGATTTCTTTCTACCAATAAATAAAATCAGCAACTTAAATTGTATGTGTATCTTCGTGTAGCAAATCTTGCCTTTTTGCCGATTGTGTTCGGCTCGACAAGTTACCAGTATTTGGTTATTTGAAAAAGTCAGTGATTGTACTGTCCATTAATGTGTACACAGTTACCAGTCAGGATGTTGCGCAGGGGTGAGATTTCTCAGCTTTTCAGCTGATTTCAGTTACCGGTAGCTTTGTTTTGGATTTCAGCTTCTTTACTCACTGGCTGTGTACAAAAGTATAGGAGATTTTCACAGTTCAGCTTCTGCCTTTTTTAAGGTATTTTTTTGATCATTGGTCAGTCTCATCCCTTGTGTGAAAATGTGTGAAAAATTTTTCCCACTCAGGGAAAATCTGTAAAAATTTTTTCCCACTTGTGTGAAAAGGCGCCAAAATCTTTTCCCACTTTTGGCATAGTTTTTCACAATTTGTGAAATGAAAAGGAATTCCCTATGAAGAGAAAAAGAGTGAAAAGATGTTCACATTTTGATGTTAACTTTCAATTGCAATGTACATCTGATGTTCACGAAATTCCTTCCTCGCCCATATTTACATTGTGCATTTGTTGTAATACATGTATCTGTACATGTGCATACCGTATGGTACACGTACTGTACATGTACATGTACATGGGTCATTCTATAAATTCAGGATCCAAAAGTACATGTATGATATTCTTGAGTCCCAGTTACACCTGACCAGTGTAATCTGATATGGAAATATCACTGAAATTGGTTTAACCTACATGTACTTGTATTACTATTTGTTTCCCAGGTAATTTGCATTAATTCATCACTCTTGGAAATTGGAGAATGTGTTCTGAACTGAAAAAATCACATGTTAGATGTGACAGGGACACAAAGAAATTGGACCCCCAATTTATAGAATGACCCACACTTATTTGAATGTTACCAGACACTGGTTAAAAATACCAGTAGGGCCGGCACCTGTACTGATGTAGACATGAAAACTACATTTTGAGCTCTGCAATGCACAAAGGAGAGATTTATGATCTCAGGTTTTTACCTCCTGCACATATTCTTGTGATATTTTGACAAAAGCCCACAAACATGACAAATGTGCATACATCTACATGTACGGGTACAGTACATGTACATGTACATGTATGTACCGTGTACAGACTCCAAATTGCATGACCATGCTACCGGTACTAAACTGTACCAGTAAGTACAGTATATGTACATGTATCAATTTAGGTAATTTACATGTATGTCATGTGTGTGTCGATAGATCAAATGGTCTTTTTTGCAGATTAAAAATAAAGAAGAAATTACTTTTGTAGGAAGCAAAATAGAAATGGATCTGAAAAACTCTTTCCAAGAAATTCCTCTAATCACCATTCATTATCCATGCCTTATTTTGGCATTAACTTTTCATGTATCAGCTCTCTTCTGTGATCCCCTTGGTGATCATAATGTATGGGTGACATTGAAACCAACCAGCAAGACAAAACCACTTAAGAAGAAGTCACTTATCGTGGCTGCAGCTCAGGTATGTGCATTTGCATGAATCTTTCCTGTAACCAACTTAGAGTGTTTGGGTGCTTGTACCTGATTTTTGTACATGCACCGGTACAGTGTATGTTTAACCACTTCCTGCCAGGGGCATTTATAAATGTTGATTCTGCTGGGCTGGAGTACTTTCATTTTTTCTGTTTTTTTAATTCTTTAAAAATTCATATCTTCATTTACTGGACGCTTACATGTACATGTAAATGTACACCCACACGAAGGGCTGTCTGGTATCTACTCTAATCTGACAGACAACATTTATTGATGCCCGAGTATTTCAGCCAGGCTTGCCACCTTGTAAAAAGAGCCCAGTTTGTGCGGTGTTACGTAATTTTCTTATGTTCCTGAAACTGGCACAGTGCGCTGCTGACGTCTTTTCAATAGGGGCCAGGTTAGCATGCAGAGGTACATGTACTGTGTCGCTGTAGTGGTGGAGTGCTTTTGTCACTGGTGGTAATCCGCTAGCACGGAATGCCTCAAACAAAAAATGCTAGATTATCTCCACAATTGACAGTGAAAAAATGTTGGCCGATATTTTTTTTTATTTTCTTTTTTATTTATTTTTTATGTTAAAAAAAGCCATATCCTCTGAGTGATTCCTATTCGCCACCTCCCAGGTTGTATCATGTTATTAGGGTGTGATCCCTGGCTATATGGTGTTCCAGGTTTAATGACTTCCGGCTAGCACCCCTGAACAGAGATATTGATAAATGGGAAGAGCCACCAATGTATGGCTGGATACAGGTGGCTCAGTTGGTAGAGCTCTGGTACGGTATTCCAAAGGGTCGCAGGTTCAAATCCCACTCGAGTCAATTTCTTTGTTCATCTTTATAATCATTTATAAGCACCTAGTCAGTTTCCCAATAAAGTTTCTTTCTTAATGTATCTTGAAATGTATAGTTAAACTCTCTGTGTTTGGGGGCCTTATTTGTTAATTGCTAACATCCAACTTGACACTAAAAAAGACCTTAAGCTCTTCGCGCCGGGAGGCAAATAGACACGCCGTAAAAATTGAGACCCTCAGCCTGCTTTTCAGCCATTATTCTCGGCCCACGCTTGAGCGAACACGGTGAAAGAAGGCAGACCCTGGCTCTTGTATATATGGTAATTAGTCTTTGTGCGTAACCCAGAAATGAAAAGACCGAATTTGCATCATAATCACCAGCTTCACAATAGTCCCCACTTTGAAAAGAGGCAACGGGAATTTGGAAGGGTGAGTAGAGCCGCATGCCACCGAACAATCAGCCTTTTCACTGTGTAATTCAAAGCGTGCACAGCACGCAGGGCCACAAAGCGAGAATTTGCGGTTTGGCAGGTTGCCTTTGTGGCCAAGTGAGGCTGGAATTCTTTTCCCAGTACTTCCCCAGTATTTTCTATTTCTTTTGACATTGGTAAGGCTGTAAACTAACCTTAAAGACTGTGTTGATGCATCAATTTGTCTCTTGGTGCTGCTTTCCCTGCGCATTCTTTAGCCGGATCATCCGCACATAAGAAGCATAAAAGCTAATGGTCTTTTGCCGGGTTCAGATTCAGAAATCTTGCTCTACATCTAAGTAAGATACATACATGTAGTAGTGTTTCTTCATCCAATTTGATGATAGCAGTCCGCTCCCTCGGAGATGCTATCCACTATAGTCAGCTGCCTCAAGTCAACCTCAACTCCCCCTGTGATTTGCTGCTGACCCGAATCCCCCGCGTGAGGATCTCCATCCAGATCCTCACCCGGATTTGTAGTCGGCTCTGCTTCCGACTTCGAGCTTCATTTCTGGCTTCACATCTGGCTCTGTTTTTCCATCCAGTACACGAATGCCCATTCATTTTATTTTTGAATTGAATTTACTCTTAATAAATTCATTCAATAATAATTTTTCAACTTGTACGGGTACAACCGCACTGTGGAAAAGTTAGTCAACTTTTGGTTGATATTTTGCTTAATGTTGGTGTACATACAGTATCAGCTTCCAAACCTTGTGCAGATTCTTTGCAATTGTTGGTCAATGTTTGACCAACAGCGATGGAAATTAACCAACAATGTGGTAACTTTAACCAAGGGTGGGCAAATAATGAGTGCCCAACACTGTTTGACCAACTTTTTTTTACATTTTGGGGACGTTACTTATTCAGGCCTGTGTCACTGCCTTGAGCTGTCCACTTTTTGGGGCTTCCAGGTGTGCAGGAGTTACTTGTATGCTCTACTGGGCTATCTTATGTCATTTGCTTGTACGTCCCCTGTACATGTATAGTGAATGCGAGTCTGGGTCACGCATGCTTAATCCTGACCGCAACTCGAACAATACATGTAGCTCATAAGCCTACCGCTACATTACGTATCAGACTGCAGCTAGTGCATGAGACTCCCGTGGTGGACGCCAGCTACATGTACATGTACGTGTAGGCAGGGAACAGAGAAATCTGCTATACAGGTTTCTCTCTATCATTCTCTGGAGTTATCCCGTGAATAAAATGTGATGCGATTAGCCTACTGTGTGTGTTTTATTCTCCTCACCAGTTTTTTGTTCATTATTGCCTGTGGTAGATGTCAATGCCCCACCCGCAGACCCATTGCCCCATCTAGCCCCCCGGCAATTTTGTCATTGGGGGCACTCAGGTGCGGTATTCTGGACAGGCTCCCCTCTTTCTCTGACCAGTGATCACGCCATTCAATGCAGTGTCCGTGCCTCGGGCGTCCCATTCACTGAACTTCACATTGTCTGGAATTATACATGCTTCTTTCATCTGATAATTTGGGCTCTCCATATATTCTTCTGTTCGGCCTACATACGTATAGTATCCGGACATGAGTTCCTTTGAAGTGGGCGTGTCCAAAGTGTGTATTCTGTGAATGGTACAAGGTGTGGCAAAAGTGTACCTACTGTCGGCGCTCGCTTTTTTCAGTGTTTGTTAATGGATTGCAGTGGTTGCCTTTCCAACTGCACCCCGTGAAACGAAGAGGAGTACTCAGCAAGTTTGTTGTCAATATCACCATTTTGTCCAAGCATACTTTTTGTTCTAGCGAATAATTGGGAATATTATAATACATGTTTTTGTATTTGGATGCTGAATAACATACATGTACCGGTAGGATATCTGGATTCTTACATTATGGAGCAAACTTCCGTCTTCAGATGCTCCTTACCTGCAGTTTTTCTATTTTTGCAATGCATGCAGAGTGACCTTATTCCTATGCATGTAATGATATGGCCATACTCATCGAGCTCAAGGATACTAACGGCCACTTCGAACATACACTGTAGGACAATGTAACAAGGCTCATTATTCATTTCTTAGCGAATACTGCAGCCTCTTTTTGCATGTGGGCAGGCCTTACTTTCGTCCTTTCAAGTCCAGATTTGACCTTGATGATGGATGCATCGCTATACGGATGGGAAACCTCTCTTTCTCCACTCCGCGCCTCTGGGGTCTAGGACACTGCCTCTCGAGGCAAACATATCAACGTGTTAGAGCTGCAAGTGGTGTTCAATGCTCTTCGTCACTTGGTTGTTCCGCTCAAGTCCAGAGCAACGCCTTAACGACAGTGGCATACATCAGTCGTCAGGGTGGCACTCACCCTCCTCAACTCCTGCGCCCTTGCTTGGCAGTTCTTCATGTGGATGATCGATCAGGGGATCAGCCTTCAAGCTGTCCACATACCGGTAGCGGAAACCAGCAACAGCACAACGGACACAATCTCTCGGGCATGGTCTGACCAACAGAGTGGACTTTTTATCAGCCAGATTTTCACAGAGATCGAGCATCCTCAGTTCGACCTCTTTGCTCCTACCAACAATGCCCATCTTCTGACATTCCACTCCAGGTTCCCTCACCCGTGGGTGTGGGCGAAAGACGCCCTACAGATTTACTGGTCTGGCCGTCTTGCATACTTCTTGGGTCTTGTCCAAGATAGAACGGAGCTACATGTATATCGGGTCCTCTTCGTCGCCCCGTTCTGGCCTCGCCAACTGTGGTTTCAAAGACTGACGAGACTCCTGGTACAACGACTGCTGGTCCTTCTTGTCAAAAGGGACTCCCTCCGTCAGCCCAAGTCAGTGATCATCCACCGCTGGAGAATCTTCACTTGACGTGCTGGATGTTGTCCAATGAACTTTTAGGGCATTGGGTTCTTCTGCAGATGCTGCGTCAATTTCGGCCTGGGGTCGATGGCTGTCCACTTACAAGATTTACATCAACTGACTACATTTTACTAGAGGGTGCGAGACTCGATGTTTCTCCTACCGGAACTCCTTTGAGTTCCATCGAAGACTTCTTCATGTATCTGTTCCACTTGGGCCTCCAGGTTACCATCATCTGCAACTACTGGTCAGCCTTGCTGGCTGTTCACTCAGGCTTCAGCGATGGCTCGACTCTCTTCGATAACGCTGCTATCGAGTATCTCCTTCGAGGGATGTTTCTTGAGTGTGCTCATGTCAAATGCCTCGTCTTATCCTGGGACCTTGAGGCTTTCCTTGAGTTCTTGCCAGTCCCCCCCTCCCCTTACAAACCACTAGCTGATGTGTCTGACCTGCATCTTGGCGTCTAGTTGGCGCTTCTCATGGTTGTTACATCGAGACGAGGTAGCAAGGTACATGTACATACCCTGCTGATGACAAAAAAGATGGGCTATATACATGTAATTGGTTAGTAAGGCATTTACTGCATGTACATGTATGTACATGTATGTCTTCTCTTGTAATTTTCTATGATTGCTGTACATGTATGTGTGTTTCACTTTCAGATTGATTCCTTCTCCTTATTCTACAATGTTCAACCTGAGCGTGGTGCTGAACATGCAGCTAGTAGTTACATTACACTCCTGGCTGTTGCTCAGGTGCTTGGTGCACTTAATGCTACTATCAAGCAGGAGATGACTGACATTATGTTTGCCTTCTTTCAAGGGGTAAGAAAACACCAGATAACGTTACAATTTTGAGTAAGTACATATTCATGTATATTGTACATGTATGTATGTAGCTATGAAAATAAATGTGACTTGCATGTATTTCCTTTTTAAAACCAGGGTTTGGATATTTTGTAATGATTTGGATAGTACATGTACGTGTGCGTAATATCAATTATTACCAGTTTGAGACTAAAATGTGAGTTTCTGAATAATCGTAAAAAAATCCACCCTCTGAAGTGGAATTTTGAAACCAAATATCCGAAACTGGGGAAAAGAATTGACTGTCTTTTTGCAGTAAAAGAATTTCCCCCATAACCTTACATTAGGGAAGAAAACACTATCAGCGCTCAGTTACTGAACACTATCAGCGCTCAGTTACTGAACACTATCAGCGCTTAGTTACTGAACACTATCAGCGCTTAGTTACTGAACGCTATCAGCGTTCAGTTACTGAACACTATCAGCGCTCAGTTACTGAACACTATCAGCGCTTAGTTACTGAACACTATCAGCGCTTAGTTACTGAACGCTATCAGCGTTCAGTTACTGAACACTATCAGCGCTCAGTTACTGAAAAAGGTAATTGTGCATCAGCTCATGCAAGGGTTCGTAAGTTTGTCAATGTTCTTTAATCTCTTACCAGTATTGGTTGTAACTGCAGTAGATGGTCTATGTAGTACATGTAGGTGTGTGGCCCACAAAGAATCATAAACAGGTCCTTGATCAAGACTACATTTACATGTACGTGAATAGTACCAACAAGACCAAAATAGCCTGGTCTTGAGTGTGCGTAATGTGCATATTGGCATCACAGGCACACATGGCCTGATGATTGTAGGTGTGAATTTTACCAGTAATAGGCCAAAGTTTGCTTTGTTGTCCCCACATTTTTAGTGGCAGTGTGTACAAATGGCTACTTGTTTCACGCTTTTTATTGGTCCCCTTTAAACTACATGTATTTCTTGATAAAGATCCATTTTGTAGCGGCTGGATTCCCTGGCCGTACCTACATGTATGTTCAAGGGGTCTAGTCTAAAACTAGTTGGGGGTCTCAGCACTTGCCTAAACTCAAGTTCTTCCTTGGTCCAGACATCATTCAAAATGACCTAAAGGCTATTAAAGGGAGCAGATCCATTTTGGTGAAATTACACATGTATACCACCGATTATTAAAGATGGCTGTGATGCTCTCTGCCAATTAGACAATACACAACAACAAGGACACCTGAGAATTTGATTGTGGTTAACCTCAAGCATGTGATTTATTTGGACATGCAACAAGTAATTAATTGATTAAATGATTAAGGGCAAATAAATGCATCGTGTAAATCTTTATTTACAGCCTGTATTACTTTGAGTGGTCTTGAAGAAAGGCTATTAGCACAGCTAATATTGCACTGTGTCATGCCAATCAGCAACGCACTGACTATAGGCGCCTCGTGCAACTCCTTATGTAATGCACAAACCAATGTGGCATCACATGAACGCTATCAGCAATATTGCCAAACATGAGATCACTTACATGTACCAACACTGGACACAAGTCACACTGCGCACCTTAATGCTACACTGCCTAACCAACATTGTATTGCACAGCCCAGTGTCACTGTAGCGATGCGGCCAGCATGCACAAAGTACCAGTGAACGACTGTAGACCATACAATGTTTGTTCTGCTACACAAAGACAGCCCACCCTCACCTAACATATAGCAACATACATGTACATGTACAATATGCCCTATAACAACATATATGCCACAGCGAGAGTACCCAGAATCTCTTTCTTTACTGCTTCGCTGACACTTGCAAAATCGTATATATTGATAAACACTGTATGCTCAGTGCTTGTCCAAGAGCTTGCGAGTAAGTTTGTGAAGCACTGAGCATACAGTGTTTATCAGTATACGTTGGGTAAGGGCAAAAACCTGTTATACAAATTAACATCTCTCAACGCAAAAATACATCTTAAAAATTGTTCGCGGTACCCGCTGCTTCACCTGACTCTGACTGGCCAGCCAACCTCAGCAGCCTCGGTGGCCGAGTGGTTAAGACGTCTGCATTAGTAAGCAGGAGGTCCTGGGTTCGAGTCCCAACCGAGTAAGCTTGTGAATTTTTCGCAAGCTCTGGGACAAGCACTGAGCATCGTGTTGATCAATATATACGTTGGGTAAGGGCAAAACCTGTTATATACATGTACATCACAGGACATGTACACGCTCCCTAAGTAATGCTGTCCTCATTTTGCACAAAGTAACCAAGAAAGTTCGTACACTAGTATACGTGCCCATTTTCATGTACATGGCCATGTGTAAGCACACGTTGCCTGCTGCTCCTCCCCTAATGTTGACTATGGCTTTTGAAGAAGCTACATGTATGAATTTGAAACCGCTGGTGACATGTACATATACATGTAGCTGTCATACAGTTGTGTAATCTGTATTGACAGTAGTACAGTTTGGCTTCAGAGAGTACCAAGAATTTGTACAAAATGGAATCAATACTGTGGTGCAGCTTGTTTGTTTAGCAAATTAGAAATACTCGTACTCGGAGATACAAGTAGCAGTTCTCGTAATGTGTGTACAAATACCTGAACATAAAAGCCAGTACTTATACTTGGCTGGCAAAGGACTTGGACTTTCAGGTACTCAGAAATTTAAGTACTCAGCAGTACTCTGTATATATTCCCAAATATTGTACCAGTGTTGAGGTCGAGTACTTTTTTCCGAGTAGCCATATAGTTTTGTTTGTAGCTTACAAGTATTGGGGGGGCTTCACATCAGTGCTTTATTCATGTTTTTTGAAACAGTGATTGGTTTTGCTGTCTTTTTATATGTACGTGTACATGTATGTAGAGTTACAGCTCAAAGTACATGAACACTGTACATGTACATCCTCCAGTATTTAGAAATAAAAATACAATTTTTTTATCAATTTGTAATGGTGATGTTGCTCTGAATTTTGTTCATAGGAGAGCTATGACTACATTGGATCATCTCGGATGGTGTACGATATGCGGAATGGTAGTTTCCCTTACACTCCTGATGCATCCAAGACTCAGCCTGCTTTTGTCAAATTAGAGGACATTTGGTATTTCCTAGAATTAAAACAACTTGCACTGGTAAAGAATGGCACTGTGTATGCACACATTGATCCCATTACCTACGAAGATTCATCAACAAAAATTCAGGTATGTACATTATAACATACAAATTGGAGATTTCCATGGGCCTTTTGAGGGTCTGAACTTCTTGTAAAATGTATGTAAGAACCGTGTATGGTACTGCATGTCACGAGGGAGCTTGCTTGTTTTTCGACACTATTTTGTCATACATGTACATACACAGTGAGCTGTTGCTGTCCACACGGAACAGCGTATTCTACAATGTACAATACATGTGATGTATTTGTCTGCCATTGATGGATTTCTAAGATCTGTCTTATTTGATGACTGTGATTTATGTATGTGTGTTTGTTCTTGGATCAACACCTACATGAACGTTGTAGGTTGATCATTTGCTAGAAAGCTTACAGGACTCCTCATCTGGGACTAACGTTACCATCAAGAAACCGAGCAGCCTTCAGCCTGTGCCCCCGGCATCATTCCAGCAGTTCCTACGCAGTGGAGTCAAGGTGCCGGGTATTGTTTTGGCAGATCATGAGAAGCATTATCGCAACAAGTGAGTTCCAGTTTTCCTCATTAAGAGTTTGGAAGAATTCAAACAGTCACCAGTGCTTTTATTGTTTGAATTATTCTTCGCTGTAATTTAGAAACTACAGGTGCAGTAACAGCAAATATACAGTACAGGTCAGAATTTTATGCCGACACGCTAACATGATCAGTGAACCTGACACACTGTTCAGTGCATGCTTTGTGGTTTTACGTTGCATTGCTGGTCCAAAGCACGATAAGCCTGACCCCGGACTTCATTATCTTGGCAGAACTTGTGACCGCAGACTGCAAAGGTCACCGATAACATGTAGTGAACCACTGCACACACAGAGCTGTCGCTCCAGCTTCGTGTATGCGTGTACATTATGTGCTTGTACGTTGTACAATGTATGGCTGTGCACTGAATAAGTGAAATTGCTTGCATGAACGTGTAGTGCCTGGCTGACAAGATAACTGTCTTGAAGTATCGAAATATGTATCACTATCACAGCTGTTTTCTTTTTCTTTTGGATCGCAAAAGTTGTTCAGTCAGATTACATCTGGAAAATGTCAAATTTCAGTGATTAACTGGCCAATATAATCACCGCATGTGTTTAGCTACTACCAAAATTTTTTTCCAAATGTAAGCTTTGAATTTCAACTCACAAGATCGACTGGAGTGAGGACAACGATGCTTTTCTTGCTGGTTCTGATGCTAGATCAGTTCTAAGCAATTCCCAATTGCGCGAGAACTTTTTCACAAATAAACAGTAACCACAAAAGAAATCCATTCCTCTGCCAGAACTATTACAACAAGCTGATTTTACAATGAAGTATGTTTTATTTTATGGAAATTTAGTTCATGTATCAGAATTCCGGTCAATTAAAAAAAACACCCTCTGAACTTGCGTAAATTTTAACTTGACTTTTTCATTTGCTGCCACATGTGCCGCGACCGTGCCGCGACCATGCAGCGACCAAGCAATCATGAAACTTTGTTTACAACCACCCCAGCGTTTTCATCCCTATCACCAATCATAAATTGAAACAAGTGTATTGCATATTGATTTCGATACAGTGCCAACAAATGCAAAGCCACAGCCCTTACACATCACACTTCATGCATATTTATGAAGTCCACATGGGCACTACTTTGTCTGTCGTGTGCAGCAGGTGCATGAACGTCGCTAGCGTTAGTGCAGACCCTACTCCTTTCATTTCGGTACGATCTTTGCTGTTCAGTTTGGTCCTAATGTCACAATCAGAGCGATTTTTTAAGGTAGATTTTCCAGCTCAAAGGTCGAAAACTGATTGGAAAAATCCCCACCTCACAGCGAGTTTATATTCACGTGATTTTGAGAACACTGAGCTTGAGTGTGTATGCAAGGATTGCTGCCGTGGGGGACGTCTTGACTAAAATTTGGCTAGCGGACCGGCCAGTGGTCAGTTTGGAACTTACCATGTCTTCCAAAGGAGTGCTGATGGAATTTGTCGAGTAAGAACATCACTGCTAGTGCCTCTTTCTCCATCTTAGCATATGATTGCTCTATTTTGGTCAAGGCTTTGCTAGCGTATGGCATTGGATGACCTTCCTGAAGTAGTGTGGTGGGAAGGCCTAACTTGCTGGCATCACATTCTATAGTCAGCCTTTACTGGATTTCGTAATGAAAGAATTGGAGCCTTTGTCAGCATCTGTTTGATTTAGCGCATTGCTTTCTGTTGTTCATCTTCCCACTGCCAGGGTTCTCCCTTGTGTGTGGGTCTTCGGAGTGGTTTAAGATCTCAGACAATTATGGTAGGAATCTTGCCTAGTACTTAACATTTCCCGGCAGTCTCTGTACTTCTGTGGCATCAGTTGGATTTGGGAAATTTGTTATGGCTTGAATCGTTTTGGGGCTTGCTTTAGACCTTGTTCTGTGACAAGTCCAAGGAATGTCACACTTGTCTTGAACACCGACTTTCATTTGTTGAGACTGATGCCCATCTTCTTACATCTCTTAACCACTTGCTGCCGGGGGACCTGTTTTCGAGCACATAGGCTTTAAACACAAAGCCGGGGAGCCCAAAACTGGGACAAAAGTGCTGGGCCTTTTAACAAAAGACCGTGCTCTGCACAAAAGACTGAGCTGCCTGGGATTGCCAACATTTTTTCAGTTGTCAATATCAGAGGAAATGTTTTGAAAGATTATACCACTATTTGTGGCATTCAGCACAAGCAGATTACCACCGGGGACAAAAGCTCTCCAGCACTCCAGCAATGAGCGATACAATACCGCTGCATGCTAATCTGGCCCGTATTGAAAAGACGCCAGCAGTGCACTTACCGGTTTCGGGAACAGAAGAAACGTACATAATACCGCACAATCTGGGCTCTTTTTACAAGGCTGCAGGCTTGGTTGAAATACTCGGGCGTCAGTATACATGTATTTTGTCTGTCAGACTAGAGTGACCACCAGACAGTCATTCGTGTGGGTGTAAACGTCCATGAAATGAAATGCTGAATTTTTGAAAAATTTTGAAAACTGAAAATCGTCCATACATGTATGTGTGCACTGCATTTTTCAAAGCACCTGGCAGCAAGTGGTTAAGGAGGGCTTCTAACCTTTGTGATTCTTTTTGGCTTTCTGCTTGGAGTCACCAACCCCAAAGACAATGATATCGTTGGCTACATGTACACTCTACACCTTAGAGGTCTGCCAAGGCTTGTTGTAGCCTCTTTGGAAAAATTTCTGAGCTTTCTTTTAGCCAAAAGGGAGTCACTTTCACCTGTACTGCCCAAAAGGTGTGTTCACAGTTGAAGACAGCTGCTTTCTTCATCCAATTCGCAGTGTGGATAGTCAATAATGGGAGGTTTAAAATTGCCCCCGTTATTGACTTTCAAACTAAAAGCACATCTTGTTATTAGGTTTCACAATGTATCTTGGCTGAAACACTAATGTTAACCATTGTGTAGTGTGGTGTAATTACATGTATATAATAAATTCATACATGAAATACCTAGCTTGATGTTCTAGTTGACTGCTGTACATGTACGCATTTGTATATGTTACTTTCAATGTACATGTAAAAAAGTCCAGTACGGTGTTCATTGAAAGGTTCTGCCCCTGTTGACAGTCCAAAAAGTCTGTGAATAAGATCTTTCAAGAGATGATCCGATTTTCCTTGTAGATAATGTAAAAGGTGAGAAAAAGTTATGATTTCCACTTCACAAACATTCACAAAAAGAATCCAGCCCATGAAATCCACATCTCCAGTTACATGTACTCTCTAATATAGTTGGTCATGTCTTAAGTCAATGTTGTTTTTTATTTGACTCACTTTTGTTGCTTCATTGATTATGTTAATCTTTCTGAAAGATGAGGAATAAATTTCGTGAAGTAGTTCTAGCGATATGAGTTACATTGACCAGTTGGCTGGTTTGTGTTCTTATTCTGGCTCTGCTGATCCTGCTCAGGTACTCCTGCTTCATACGAAGTAAGATTCAGTAGAATGCTGTTTACTTCCATACTGATGGGTCATGACATATCTGACGCTGCAGTTAAAAGAGAAACAGGGTCCAAAATGTAATGATTTGTTTTCTCCTTGATGTTTCAGTGTGATATGAAATAAAGAAGTGCGATTAAACTGAAATCAAAAATGCGCTTTTGCCAATTTTACTGATATGTACTTTGATGAATAAAAGTATTTAATGCAGAATACCGTAATGGAATCAGTGTCAGGATTCATTCTTTGGGGCAAAAAAAATGTAGGATTTACTACATATAAAGTGATAGGATTCCTACATGTACTGAGATCAATGGTCCGTGAATTTGTTACGCTGATATTAATAGCAAATCGCTGGACAGTGATGGAGATGACAGACTAGATGATATCCTCTGTATGTACATTCGTAAATGTGCACATTGCACAGGCAGATTGCCTGCTCAAATGGTAATTACACATTTTTTGCAGAGTTCCTCATCTTGCGCTGCTACATGTACGTGGCACTATATTTTGGTTTAATCTTTGGTCACAGGGGTCTTTCTCTGGGTTCTTTGGTCTTCCTTCCCATGGAAAAATTGCTTTATTTGTTCTATCATACATGTAGGTACTGGTACACAAATATGGTAGGTGTTCATGATTTACAAGTGTGTCATGTAATTGAAGACTGCAGCTCCCAGAGGAAGCCACTTTTGGCCATGTGCCTAATGGATTAAAACTGCATAAGACTGAAATTAATTTACATTGTGTAGAATGTGCAAATTTAGCTAATACACTTGTATGTTTATAAGGAATTTGTCCCAGGCAAAAAATATGCTGTATTGGAAACCCCACACAATCAACCATCATTAGTACGAATCTCCAGGAACTTGCAAAAATATTGTAAAACTGTACATGCACCTGTACATGTACATGTATGTTGGATATTACAGTTTATCAATACACTGATGGTTATTGCGTATTGGGAAAACGCATGTATGTGATTAAATTGCTCGTTTGGTTTGAAAAAACTTTTAATCAGTAATTGTAAACTGAAATATTTGCAATACCCAAGCAAGGTGATTACATCATCAAGATCAAAGGTCTGCATTGCACAGTAACTGCATCAAGTGCTATATGGTAGCTTTCCACCATGGTAATACCTGCACAAATCCTCCAAATGTTTCAAAGCTGTTTTGTTTTGGCCCTGTTTTAAAATGACGTGTGATGTTTCTTCAGCAAAATAATTTAAGTAAATACAAATATTTGACAGAAGAAAGTAGTCAACTCAGAGCACTCATTTATTGCAAATGGCTGATCCAGCACTGTGTGTGATCCATCACTGGGAAATTTGTAGTGACCCAGGCCAACATAATGTAACATCTTTCCAGTGTATAAAATGGAAACCATGTCTT
This sequence comes from Acanthaster planci, assembly GCF_054643075.1. NCBI lineage: Eukaryota > Metazoa > Echinodermata > Asteroidea > Valvatida > Acanthasteridae > Acanthaster > Acanthaster planci. The sequence continues at coordinate 13,912,428 of NC_141786.1, read as the reverse complement.
CCAACATCAGAAAAGCTGGGTGCCCAAACTGTACTGAATATTTCAGAAATAGGCCCAATTTATTCTCTATAACTGAAATTTGTCTGATGGTATTCAGGGAAAGGCACTGTTTTTTGTTTGCCCTTCACCAACATTTGAATATCTACCAGTATGAACACTCAACATGTATATGCTGAAGTGTTTTCTGAGGGCTTGCAAAACAATTCACAAGCTTGCATGTATTAATGCAGATGTCTTTACCACTTTAACCATTGCTGCCGGGTGCTTTTTTTAACCGTTATATGCGCTGCCAGGCTGTTTTTTTCATATTTTCGTTTTTCAAAAATCTTCAAAAATTCATGTCTTTTTCTGAACACCTAAACCCCATAAAATGAGTGTCCCTTGGCGAGTGTAGCCCCTACAAGCAACTTCATTGACCCTTCGGTTTTGCAGCCACGCTGCCCGTTCTGTTCAGAGCCCCCATTGTGTAGTGTTACATAAGGGCTCTTTTGTTCAGGGCCTTGGCCCAGTGCGTTGCTATGCTGCCGTGTTGCTATGCAGAGCAATTGACGGTCAAGACCTCAGCGTGTAATATGCGGTGAGTGAATGGGAAGCTGTGCACGTGCACTGGGCTTGAGTGAATGGGAAGCTGTGCACGTGCACTGGGCTATGTCAACTGTTCAGTGAGTGCGGGCAATGACGGACAAATGAATTCATGCTGTAAAAAAAGGGGTCTAAAAGTGTGTCTTTTTCGTGGCGCTGCTGCAGATAACTTTCGCTATTTTTTGAAGCTATTGGGTATTTTTTCTGTTATATATTTTCCCGTCTACCAAACTTATATCCCCCCCCCAACCACTCTCATATTTTATCTCCCAATTTGTTCATTTTCCCTCCCATCTTGGAAGATGTTTCCCTTCCCAAACTTTATTTCCCAAACAATTTCAGGTAAAATTTAGAAACCAATAAAATAAAGTACACATAGAAGTACACACACAGACAAATATTTGGAGAGAACTTCTTTTTCTCTTATTTTCTTCTTGTCATTTCTCTTGTGTTTTCTTTCTCATTGAAATAGTTGAACTCATAAAAGTAGTAAAATAAATTTCCACTCTTTCTAATCAAATGAAAAGCAAACACCGATGCAAGGAATAAAAAGTACTTTCCAGAAACTTTGTCTTTTTTGTCATTTTTTTCAAAGGCTGGAAACATGACCACCTAGTAAAACCATTACAAGGAAATGTGCCACTTTTTCAAGAGATGAAAATACAACATCCTCAAAGCAGTACTTTCCAGAAACTTTGTCTTTTTGTCACTTTTTTTCAAAGGTTGAAACAATGACCACCCAGTAAAACCACCAGTAAATGACATATTGTTTTACACTAGATAAATGGGGCATCAAGTCAAAAGACACATGAAAAACACAAAATATAATGTCAATGAAAATGTCCATGAAAATAAATGTTCAAAGTGTCAATTAGTGAACAGTATGGTACTCCTTGAAGCAGGGGGCGACGCAGAGGGGCTGGTGGCATGTGTTGCACTCGAAGTGTGTCTTCTTTCGCAGACCACGGGAAGCGCAGAGGACACACCGCCGGTAGCGGAAGTCGCCATAGCTGGTCCTCTCAAAGTCCACGGGGAAGTGTCGGCAGACAAAGCGGGGGTTGGTGAATGGTGGAGTATCGTGCTGAGGGCGGTACTCGGGCAAGGGCTCGTCGAACAGCAGCTCATGGACAAGACCCAAGCGGTAGTCGAGGAAGGAGAGGCGGTGACCAACGGCCAGGTACACGGCATAGCTGTTCACCAGCGTCAAGTCGAGCAGGTAGAAGAAGAGCTTCTTGTACCACTTGAGGGACTTACGAGTTGCTCGATGATTTGCCGCTAGTTGGTCGCTCTTGTCAATGCCCCCCATCAGGGCGTTGTACTCCATGACACAGGTCGGTTTCTGCTTTTCCTGCCCTGTCCTGTCTTGCTTGCCGGTGCGTATATGGATGTTGCGCTTGTCTCGCCACACCATGGCCAGGAGAGAACCGCTGACAACCAGGTCGGCCGACCGGGACGCTGTTTCGCCCCGCTTCAGCTTGACGGACTGCAGGTCTTTCGGCATCCCTTTTCTGTTCCCCATGACGGTGCCGACGACGTTGAACTTCTGGTTGTGAAGTCGTCGAAACAAATCGGGACTGCTGAATGCCCGGTCGAGGTCAAGGTTGTAGCCCTTACCACTTAGGTCGTTCACCAGGTCCATCACCACTTGTGTAGTTGCTGGGAGGTCGCCTTTACTTTGGCCGGTGTAGATTTTTAAGTTGTAGCAGTACCCGGCGGCACTCCCTGTGCTCTGGCACAACTTGTACATCTTGATGCTGAAGCGGGCCCTCTTTCTGGGGTTGTAGGTAGCGAAGCGGAGACGCCCGTAAAACTTCAGCAGGGAGTCGTCAACGGAAATGTCCCGTTGAGGAACGTAGACAGTGGCAAACTTCTGAGCAAGATGGTCGACGACTGGGCGCACTTTAAAGAGGCGGTCGGTGCAGTCATCTGGCATGGCGGTGTTATCGTTGAAGAGCAAGGACTTCAGGATGGCAAGGAAGCGATCTCGGGGCATGACGGACGGGAATAGGCTCATCTTCAGTAGTGGGTCGGTGGACCAGAAGCTGTGAAGGGTGGGGTGCTTTGCAATGCCCGTCATTATGCAAAGGCCCAGAAAGGCCTTCAGTTCTCTGGTGTTCAGATCAGTCCATGATCGCAAGTGCGCCGATGTCGTAGCGGGCCTCTGCACGGCATACCGGTTGCTCTCTTGCGCTATCTTGTTGTAGAGAACATCGTCAAAAAACAGTTCAAAGGCTTCACTGCAGGTTGAGCTGCGATGCAGGCGGGGATCGACGGCACCACCATTACCGGTGAAGCCGTACTTCAGCGGTGTACTGTCTTCATCTGTCCACCGGAACGGTGCGGCACTGCTGCTGGTCGACGCGGCGGTCTGTGTACGGGACTGTCCCTTGTGCTTGGCATATACTGCCAAGGATACATCACTGTCAATTTCTGTACTTGAGCAGGTGACGGCGGTGATGAAAAAGACGAAGAAACTTCGTCTGAACTCAGATAAAACTTGCTTTCGCTGGAAGAACTGGACTCTCCGGATATAACTTCAGCCATGTTGTCTGTGCTCGAAATAACATGATACCCAATATGAACACATGTGAACACTGCACAGCGTTTTTATTCTCAAGCAGCGAGGGCCGTGCCCTGTCAGTCAACGTGGCAAGGGCCAGCAGCGCCCGGGCCGGGTCATTCATGGGGCGCAGGTGCATAATGAGCCCGCACTTTGTCTTCGGTGCAGTGCAGCGATAATCCCCTGCGAGCGCCCGGCCGCGCGAACAAATGCGCTCTGCAAAATAATACACGGATTACCTCTGCTAATTGCAGCGCTCTGCGCTGAAAGAATACAGGGATTGATTGGCAGTGCCTGGCAGCTCTCAGGAGCTCGTACTTTTATTCCAGGCTTTGATAAGTTCGGTCACCCCGGCTATAAAATAAGTTCGGTCACCCCGGCTATAAAATAAGTTCGGTAACCCCGGCTATAAAAAAAAGTCACAATTCACCAGCCAATGATGGCCTAAACTTTTTAACTGACACCCCAAAACTTTTTCAGAAACGCCCAACAACTTTTTTCTTTTTTATAGTAAAGTTCCGATTTCGGAGTCCCCGGCCCCAAATATAAGGCCTATGGCTCCGGTACTGGAGCCCCCGCCTGGAAATGGTTAATAACCACCTTTACAACAATATTGCTTGGTTTGGCTGGCCAGTTTGAGTCAGATAAGCCATGCCAGCATTTTATAAGATGTAATAAAAAAATTATGTTTTATGAAAAAGGCCCTATTTATCACCTTATATCTAATGCAGGATGAATTGAATACTGCTCTTTACTTTGTTCCAAGGCAGGGGTTCATAGATTTGTGGCTGTGTGTAATGGCACGGAGGGTTGAAAGCCTACTGAGATCAACAGTGGAACAAGTTACAAATTTTGTATAAATGCTGAGTGAAACGCATACAGTTTATTATGTGTTAGGTGATCAAATTATAAATTTGTGACACTCAATATCCAGTAAGGTGAGGATACTTTTGATACAGATTACCATTGTGCATGCATAGATATTTACAGCACAGATGTACATGTACCATAACTATATCCCTGTGTTTTACTTTGATATTATACACAGATACTACAACAGTAGGTTTGATTCTCCTGAGTTGATCAAGATTGACAAGGATGATATTTCCCTTGTGTCGCCAGCAGCAGTGGTAAGACAACGCGTATTCTGAAAATAAAAGTAAACTCTGGCTAAATCAGCACTCTCGGGACTCAAGAAATTATGACAACTTACATGAATGCCGACTTTTGGCGTAAGTCGTCATTTTGCTGACTTACACGTACACGTTTTGCCTAGGTACATCATGATTGCACTAATTCAATGGCTTCGATTTATCCTGGTTTATTTCCGCCTCCATGGTCGATCCAGGCAAATTCGTTCTCGATTATTATCCTCATGGGCTGCAAATTCGATAATTGATCATGTGCCCGTAAGGATGAAGAAGGGACGGCAAGTCACTTGCATGTCACATCACGACTTGACAGTGCAGTACGTACATGTACTTGATACAGTTACGGTACAGAAAACATACACTCATCTGCATATGCATTGGTCAAGTTTGTTCAATAAGGCGACCCCCAAAATGGACAGAGTGCATGCATGTAGCCCTAGAGGGGTTACTGGTGTTGATGTACTCCTGCTGGCCGATTATCAACCACGGCCTGTGCTGCTAATAAACAGACATCAGTCAAGCAGTGTGGGACTTCTTGGCGACCGCAGCAAAGGAAACTGATACTGAAGCACGGTTTGTTTTAATGCCAACTTACACAAAGGAATTTTGGTGGTTTTGTGGCAAAGGGACTGAGAAAAGCATGCCGACTTATACAAAATGACGACTTACAAATGCTATTTTAATGGAAATGCATGACAGACGATCGGGACTTTTGTCAAAAGGCTGACTTAGATGTTATGATGAGTTACGTGATGCCCACTTAGTCAAAGTTTACTGCAGGTAATATACTGTAGTACGTTAAGAGGCCTTTCTTTATTTTGAACACACACAGTACGGTACATGTAAATGTACTTTATTATGAATTCAACTTTGTGGTATGATATGATATGTTACAATATTTCTGTGCAATGGCCAAACATCTAAATTCATGCTGTTCTGTGAAGCCATCACCAAGAGGATGGTTTGTTTTCCTTGTCACAACACTGACATGTGACCCAACTGGTTCTGTACATGAAAGATTGTACTCACACATTTTGTTTCTTTTTTAATCAAAGGAGTTGTCTAAAATAGCAACAACTGTTGCAAGGGCTCTGTACAGGTTAGCCAGACCTAACGAAACGGATGCTGAGTCCATCAGTGTCAATGCATCAATAGTAAGTGAGCGTTTTGCATGAATGTGGCTACATGTTATGGTGAATAAACAGGTTGGGTAGTTACATTAATTAATTTGTTTTCTTTTCCTGAAAATTTTGTTGTTGAAATTGTAAATGGAGTGGGATGCCAGTAATCTTTTGACCCTATTGAGGGGTCATTTTCTTTGTTAGAAAATTTAGGATTGAACTTGTGGGGACAAAACTTGTTCAGATTTGTTTGAATAGCTTATTTGTCCTGGTATGGCACAAAAAAATTAAATGAAACATTGATTTTTAAAAGCGGATGTTTAGTTATGCCCCTGGATGTCCCTGATAAAGTTTTTGAAAGAAATCCTTATTAATCAGGACAGGGCCCAGTACACAACAGAGGAGTATTTGTCAGGCCCTGTTTACAGGTCTAAAGCCATGGTAGTGTTACCGTAAGGATATCGTACTGTTGGTACCGGTACCTGCACGTTGCACAGTACCCCCGACTGGTTTCCTTATTATAAAACAAAAGGTCATTTAACGGTTATGTTGGAGGTGTTAGGTCAAGAGAAATGGTACATGTACGTGTATAAGTTTCGACTAAGTGAGGGCATAAAAATGTCCACTTATTTGATTGGATAGAAAGAAGGAAGGTGGGAGAGCCATTGCTAAAGACCGCTTGCATTTTTGCCTTGCATCTGGCTGAGAATTTCGACAGCATATTCAGAGGATGGATATAGATTCTGGGCATATATATATTGCCGACTGGTCACGTTCAATTCAGTATTTACATGCAAGTATATCTTGTTAAGTGAAAGACCATATTAGTTATCACCCCAGTGCCTTTGAGATCATGGTATACAGGACTCAGATGCACTACATTATTCTGTGTTCAGCGAGTGCCAGTGTGATAATGAGTTTATTTTCAAGCAAACTTCGAATTTACAGTAAGTGTTGCAATTGTGCATTTTGCTCTTTATGTAAAACTCGGGTAGTGTGAGTTGGCACAGTGCATTATGTGGGGTTTGACATGGACTGTGCAACAAAGTTGTAGTGGATCGACCAAAGGAGCTGCATAGACTCTTGGTCTCGTGCTGGGAAGAGATGGCTGTCCCGAAATCCTGTACATGTACAAGTGCAAAAGTGATAAGACAGTCTGCGGAAACAGCCGTGGGATTTTCCTACTTTCAACCGCTGGCAAGGTTCTGGCCCAAGTGATGCTTGACGGGTTCTTGACCACTGTGGCTGATAGGATCCTTCCCGAAACTCAGTGTGGCTTCCGGCTTTGCTTGACCAACGACACGATCTTCGTGATGCGTCAACTCCAGGAGAAGAGCTGGGAACAGCGCCGCGACCTGTATGCTGTTTTCATCGACTTGACAAAGGCCTTTGATATGATAAATCGCGATCTCCTGTGGGAAGTCTTGCTTAAAATCGACTGTCCTCGATGTTTGTAGCTGTGCTTCATGCATTCCATGATGGCATGTCTGCTAATGTCCCGTCATATTGGAGAGCTGTCAGAATTTTTCCCAGTCGCTGTGGGTGGGGGAGTCAAACAAGCTGTGTCCTGGCCCCTGTGCTATTCAATTTTAACCTCTTCTTGGCCTTTATCATGCGCCTGGTCTACAGCCAAGTTGCTGGCACAACTAACATAGGTGTACCAATAAATTACAATTTAGACGGCAGCCTGTGTAATCTTCGGTGTCTACAGGCTCGCACACGCACAAAGCAAACCTGTGTACCGGGTACTCGATCTTCAGTACGCCGATAATGCTGTGCTCGTGAGCCACTCCTCTGCAGGCCCCCAGCATACACTGGATGTGCTTTCGTCAGTGTACTCCCGAGCTGGTCTTGTCATCAATACTATCAAGACTGAGGTGCTCCAGCAACTCGTGAATAGTGACAGCAAGCAAGCAGTGTTACATATACAAGTTAATGGCGGAGACCTGAAAAATTCTAACTCCTTCACCTACCTTGGCTCAGAGCTCTCTAACAGGCTTGACGCTACCGTCGAGATCAACCGCAGGATTGGTAGAGCCGCAGCTGCGTTTGGCTGCCTGTCAGCCCGTGTCTTCTTTAGCCATGACCTTGCACTACACACCAAGATAGCTGTTTTCAACGGTGTGTGTGTGTGTGTCAGTCCTTCTATGTGGCTGCAAATCTTGGACCCCATATCGCTTCCAGCTCCATGCCCTCGAGAATTATTAGAACAGCTGTCTACGGAGAATCCTGGGAGTGAAGTTGTGGTAGCGCATCTGTAATACAGTAGTATGCTCCCGTCTTGATGTGCAGCCATTGGAATCTATAATATTGTACCGCCAGCTTTGCTGGGTTGGCCATACAATTCGGATGAGCCTGGCTAGACTACCACGTCAAGTCCTCTATGGTGAGCTATCCAATGGTCAGTGCTTGGTCGGTGGCCAACAGAAGTGCTACAAAGATGATGCAAAAGCCACCTTGAAGCGGTTTGGAATCCCACCCGCGACTCTTGAGGCTGCTGCTATGGATAAGACCTCAGTTCCGGTCCCTGTGTCGACAGGGGTCAACAGATATTTATTGAGAAGTATGAAGCAGCAGCCAGTGCCAAATGAGCTCGGCGTCGTGCTGTTCCCCCTTCTGCTAATTACCCATGTGACGTCTGTAGCAGGAGATGCTAGTCACTTACGGGCTTACGAAGCCATCAGCGTGCTCATGCTAAGCAAGACACAGGCGTCCAGAGACGGTGCAAGAGTTGAGGCGATGTTGTCATCGGATCTGATGGACTCGCACTATCATTTCAACTTTTTGATAAGGAATGTCTGTAACAAATCCAGTGGACATCACATACTTTCCAAGTCAGCTTGAGAACAGCTACATATACTTGTGTACTCTGCATGAAATCCCAGATTTGGGTCTACCAACCATTGAGGCGTGCACAGTTTATCCTCCCCCTCCAGAAATTTCTAGACACTTGAGTTGTGTGCATGACGCAAGCAATTTTTATCAGACAGAAAGAGGTTCTTTATATACAAGTACCCTTTCCCCATGTGTACCATTATTGGTAAATGTTGATGCGTTGTAGATAGATCTTTTATCTGTTGACAAGTGATACAGGAAGAAAATGCCCAATTCACATACCTATTGAGACCACTTCAGTCACCCATTGGATCCAATTTACATATGCATGTACCAATTGGATCCAAATCACTTAAAAATACAATAACCAATCCCAAAACCAATTGCTTTTGCTTGGCATCATTTGGAATCCAATTGGGTTCAGTTGGTTTGAATAGTAAATGGGACCTTTGCTCAGATGGACCATTTCCAACCAACTGACACCATTTGAATGTCGATTCACAATCCAATTATAACCAAGCGAAGACTCAATTGAAACCGTTTCAATACCAATTCAGACTGCCATTTGAAAAATCCATTTTATGGGGGAGACAAGCTGAAAGCAAACCAATTGGAACCAGTTGAGTCCCATTTGAAATTTGCAATTGATTGAGGAAAACATACAGAGAGAAAGCATACCCACTGGAACCATCTGATTCCCGTATGAAATTCCAATTGATTGGGAAAATGCCAATTGAAACCAATTGCGACTCATTTGAAATCTCCGATTGATGCTGAAAACAAATGGGAGAGAAAATATACCAACTGAAACCAATTGAGAACCAATTGATTGTGAAATAGACCCAATTCATTCCAATTGAATCCAATTCATAAATCAATTGGTTTGAATAAGCCACTTTGACTAGGGGTATCATTTATTAATATTTATTCACTACAATATCAAGTGATCACTGATACCTGTCGCAAGTTAAAATGGTAGACAAAAAACGTAGACGAAAAACGTCTTTCCCCGTTCGTTTTTAGATTAATTTTTAAAACCCCCTTCCATTCATATAACTTCATTACTGTTCATGACGTTTGCAACCAATCAGTTTAGAGAATTCTTGTTAATTTGGTGGGGTCCCTTGCTAATGGTATTATATAGGCCCAGGACCATCTTATTGATAATGTTCCCGCACTCATTACACAATTTCTCTATTTCCTATAAATCTTAATACAGATTGATCCTCATGTAATTTGTAAATTTTCGTAACTGAAGCCCATCATGCCCATGGGCCTGAACTACATGTACCGGTATGGTCGCTTGTAAGCATAATGGTAATGTGAAATTTCTTTCTGGTGATTGAAATAACTTTCCAAATGAAGGTAACTTTTCATTTTCTATTATTACAGCATATCTGAGATACCAGTATTCATGTATTCTGATTACATCTGTATCTTGAATTGAAAGAACTATCTACCTTCAATTGCTTAAGTGTACTGCTTAATGCACAAATGTCATAAAATACCAAGATGGCACCCATAAGGAGTAGGCTTGCAGAAACTTGCCACAGCCACTTTTCACTTTGTTACCGGTATATCTAATCTTTCTACCGATAGCCCGGGCCAAGCAAGCATATTATTAACACTGTCATTACAGAATAAATCCCCCGATCATAGTTTCCGGAGTTTGTGTTAATTCAATTTTTCAGTGATACATTAATGGTTGGTGACACATCTGCTGGCTACAACATGATCAATAAATGACAGTGTGCAGCTGAAACGTGCATG
>NC_141786.1:13865906-13902309 GCF_054643075.1 Acanthaster planci | reverse complement strand
CGTGCCTTGAAGACGCACCTTAATTTCTGAAATCAAGTTTCGAGCCATGTTGCTACACACGGTCCGGTTGCTGTCCGAGGCGCCGTCTAGATCGAGTTTAAAAGCCAACTTTGCCGTGCCGGAAACCATGACGTTGTCCGTGCCTAGAGCTGGAAGTTTTACGTTTAACCTGTGACCCGCAGCTATGGTGCTGGGGTTGTGCGTAATGGTGACTTCGCGCCTTTCGCCTTTGATTGCACGAGGAACTTTAAGCCTGCGACTCGGGTTTAGCTTTTTGGTGTATTGTTGCGACATATTTCTTTTATATAATACTATTATTATTTACTATTCTTATTTTATTTTAAATAGAAAAGAAAACGCAATTAACGTTAAACCCGCTACAAAAAACAGGTCTTTGTATTTTTCACTTTGGGTCTCTGAAACCATATCACCGATGTGATCTATATCCATATCACCCAGCATTTGCTGAATCTCCGTTTGATCGGTTTGAATCTCGATTAATTTATCTTTAATTTCGTTATCCATATTTAATTTAACCTTAATTTAACCTTATTTTAAAAATGGCTTGTGCTTTAATGATGGTGGGAGGAGCGATAGTAAACGCCTTGGCATTCACGGGCTCAAATTTTTGATTTAGCAGTTTTTCAAAAAGTAAAGTCGACGGAGAACGAAAGCGTCACGACCTCGCGTTGGAGCAATTGGCGCAAGCGAAGGAATCCTAGGAACAAAACCGCGTACACATGCTAGACTTTCTAAACGAACGAAGGCGACAAGAACGCGCGAGTCAGCAAACATTTGTAAACGTGAACGAGGCCCTACGAGCTTATTCGGAATTGACCAGTAAGAGTATCACGCGGTTACCGCCAGAGCCTAAGTTGTCCGATTTTAACGAGCCTTCCGAGGACCAAAACATTCGCGAGTTTGTTTGGATTATATCCGGGACGGCCTTGGTGGGTTGTTAGCTTATCGATTTGCGTAACTTATTTTAAAATGAAGAGAGAATTTTCAAAGTTGTTTTACAGCCCGCAGGGTTACTGGCGAGAAGAAAGCGCGGTCGATCATCTACACGAAAAGACCGGTGCGGACAAATCAGTTATCAGAAACTGGCTAAAAAAGCAGGCCGTTTGGCAAATATATTTACCAAAACCACATTACGTACCCAGACCTACAATGTTGCAATCAGAATCGGTCGAACCTAAATCTGTGACTCTGGCTTATTGGAGTCGTAGTCGGGTAGTTCTGGATTATTGGCCTTTGCATATCGCTTTGCACCCACACTCGAAATACCACCTCTTTTTGCCCTTTCAAAGAACAAGTGCTTATCAATGTCTGTCAGTAGTTCCAATTGTATACCCGAATGCTTTAACAATGCATCCCACGACAGGCCCGGTGACGTGTAATAGTTGGCTGGGTCAAGGCTGTAGTGTCGTTTATAGACTTTCCGGAAGTTCTCAAAAACAGCCGCTAGCAATAACACGTCCGTTTCCACGTATAGGTCGTGGTAGTCGCCTAGGTTTTTGCCATACTGTCTCTGCACGAGCGTATTCTTGCTCGGTTATTCCTCCCTGCTTCAGAGAGCTATAGAAAGGGTCTCTAGGTGGCAAATTTGTTTCTTGAAATCGATCAAATGAGTATAAATACTCATAGGAGTAAATTCCCTTTTCCAAGAGTAAATTTGTGTTTTCTGGAAACCTTTTGCAGAGTAAGGTAAAATCATCGGGTGAACAGTTTTTAATCAACCGATCTAAGGAAGCCGTCATGAAATGAAAGGAGTCTAAGAACCTGAGTTGGCCAAAGGAGAACTAAATGTAGTTCTCGGTATTTTTAGCGATCAACTTGATTGATTTCCCGTGAAATTCGTGAGCGCCCTGCATAATCAAGTGTGCATTGTATTTCTCCAAGTTGTGTAAAATCACCGGAATGGGTGTTTGATAAGGCACGACTCTTAACTTGAGATTGCAATTGGCGTGCGCTGGGCCCTGGTTACTTACCCGTTACGTGACAGTGAAATCTTACCTTTCTAAATTTGTTGATTGGTCATTCGCAGGTCATACATTTAAAGTCTTTGAAGTCAGCTTCGTTTGTGACAGCTTTTTTCTTTTTTTTTTTTTGGAAATTCACACTGGCACTGGGTACTGGAGGTTTTTTTCAATAAGCTTTTCGCAGATCCAACAGTGATTTCAATTTTCGTATATTTTTTGTTAACTCGGCGACCAAATCAACGGCTCTTTGTTTTTAAACGTTTCGTTTATTTTTTCTGCTTCCTGAGAAAGTGACCCTACAAAATTAACAGCCGCGTCTTCACCCCTGTACGTTTTTTGGCTAGTGCATTCACCGTCGCATCTGACAACCGCGTATGAGTATCTGCAAGGCTTGTGAATCTGTGTTTTGGCCGTGCTCGCTCCCCTCGCTGCCAGCAACAACTTTTCATAAATGTATTTAACATAAATGACAAAAGGAGCATCTTGTTTGTTTTTATAATTTTTAAACTCGAGTATATTTTTGCCTTTGACCGGCAACTCGACCGTACATGTGGGAACGTTTAATCCTTGACAATCTTCTTTGTGTCTGATTAACTTTTCTTCCGTTTGGAAATGTGACATGCAATTGAAACACCAGTGTTTTTGGCCGTTGTGATGATCGATATCACTCGTTAACCGAGAAAATTTTTTAATCCAACAGTAGTGATTTTTGTCACCTTTGTTAAAGTAAAGTGAATTGATCGGTTCTTCTGGACGCTTGCTTTTGTAAAGAATGTAAAGACCGTCTTTTTTGGTGTAACCAAACACATTGATCGCCAAGCTATTTTGCGATTCGATACGAGGGATTTGTGAAATCGGTGTTGGAAAGCTTATGTTTGTAAAATTTAAACCATCTGATTCTGACCGGTAAGTCGAAGGTCGCTCGTCATGTATTTTATATTTTGGATTTGTTTCTAGCTGACTTTTGACTCCGTCTGAATATAATTTTAAAGCTGCCCGCAACGCCCATTGGATACATTCTTGATCTTTATTTTGGACGTTTATGATTGCTTTTTTGTCTAACAGTTCCTTAGGCAACGGAATGTAACCCACTGGGTTATATTTAACCACGTTGATGTAAAAAGCAACAACTTTGTCAAAGATCCAGCCCGAGCCTTTTTGTGTATGAGCCTCCACGTCTTTTATTTGCGCTTCGCGTTGTTCAGCGAGTGCATTTTTAACGTCGGCTTTATTTGCGACTGCATCGTTGTCGCTCGGAAAGGGGAATACGCCAAATTCAGTTTTTTCAGGTTTTTCCAATCTAAACTGAAGTTTGATATTTGTTTGCAATTTGTACGAACCAATTTCTTTCAGTTCTTCCAAAGCTTTTTTCTCGATGAAAGTTTTGTAAAAATCAAAAAAGTATATTAGGTCGTATTCAAAGAAACGGGGTATTAACTCCCAATTGCGGAAGTTACCTTGGAAACGATTGATGCTTCTGATATCTACTTCTGCTAGTTCCTCGGGCTGAGTGTAAGCTTTAATCGTATCGATAAAGTCATGTTTTACGTATCTGTCTTTGTTTGCAAAAGGAATATTATATTTTTGTACCGTTTTCAACAGCTGCCGATTTGACTGACGTGGTAGATATTTAAATTGTTTTTGATCCTCTTTGATAGCGTTTATTAGTTCAAATCGTGTATGATGTTTATTTTTAGGTGCCGGTAGCAGAATGTTATACCGTTTGACAAAATTTTCTAAAAACGCCTTCTTAAATCAGGTAAAATATTTTAGTATTGGTCTGTGTAGAATGTTGCTCATGTCTCTATTTATATATAGGTTCCTAAAAATGTTTTCAATTTTTTTTATTTGGGCGGGATTTCTACTTTAATTAAATTTTCAACATTAGCGTCATATTTAATAATTAGTCCAATTTCGTATAAATCCGCGTCGAGTTTAGTCGATGAATCGGGCAGTGGCTCGTTCTCTCGCGCGTGCCTCAGCTTTTTATGCTTGCCGTCTACGAGCACCACGTGATCCATTCCTTCCAACTCGATGCAATTTACGCAGCAGGTGCAATAGGTACAACCAAAACACTCGATACAATGGGCACACTCGTAACAGTCCTCGCAACTGTCCCAGGCATTTGAATTTCTGCAGTCCTTTGAATTAGAACAAGCCACGCAATTTATACATCTACCACAGTCGTCGCTGGTGGAGCAGTCCTTACATCTGACGCAGTCGTTACATTGGAGACAATTGTGGCATTCTTTACAATCGGTGCATTTGCGTAAACTTTTGGAATTTTAAACAACGAAAGCAATTTTAACAGTCGACTAATTTTTTACAATGAAAACACTCTTTGCAAAAATAACAATTCACGTTTGTAGTTTTATCTACCATTTATTTCTATGTATTTTTTTAATTTTTTATCATTTTATGACGGGCAAGTCTCGACTTGTATCGACGGAAAGTCCCTTTTTTGTTTGTGAGTGATTGCTAGTCACGAGTTGTTTACAGCCGGGGTCAAAAGTTCAAGGTCAGTGAAGCGAGCCAAGCGAGTGGCGCTAGTCACGAGTTGTTTACAGGAAAAGTGCGCCGGGGTCAAAAGGTGAGTGGGAATCCCCGGTGAGTGTGATGGGTAAAAGGGTTTTGGCTCAGAATGTATATATTCACCCGGCACCTCATAGCCGGGCCTTTTTTGTCGATGTACTACCCAGGGGTTTTTGGTGGGCAAAAACCGGGGGTTCACGTAATTTATATTTTTTCCCATTTTTTCTCACCAAAAAGATTCCCACGATTTTTTGAGTCGATGTACTACCCAAGGGTTTTGAGCAAAAACGGGTTAAAAAGGGGCGTTTGGTCCAGAACTGTCCCTTTCCTACTACTCCTGGTCAGGTAACCAGTCTAGCCACATGCAGCTGGGTAGCCACTGTATCTTGGCTAGATTTCACTTCCATTAGACAAATTTTATGAAAATGTAAGCATCCCTGTAAATCAAAGTTCACTAAGAAAATCTACCTTTCAGAAGAACTTCCCAGCAGTTTTATTTACCTGCAATAATAATGGACTTTGTGTGATCGAGCTCAACTGTCATGCCTGTAGAAATAGCTCATGCATGTAGAAATAGCTTCCATGTACACACATGGACATGTACATGTATGTTTTCACAGTGCATCTTATGAGTCACTTTATTTAACCTTGTATTAGAAATTTCCTCGTATGGTAGATGATAGATTTTACCTACTTTCATCTAGTTACCTTTCCAGCTGAAGTTGCAGTGTTTATTGTTCCATATATATATACTTTTGGCTTCCAAATCATTTCAGGGCATTTTACGAATAATTCGACACTTAGATTTAGTGATAAATGTCGACTGTCTACATGCACTTGTACGTACATACTTCAGGACTAGTGTACATTAGCAACTTGCATTATTTTTACTTTTTAGGAGAAAAGGCAAATTTCCCCAGAACTATATGTACTAATTATCAGCAGTTTTCTACAACATTCTGGAGGATTTTGAAACTTATTGGATTATATTCCTTCCTTTTGAAAATTCTTACTACTTCGACTGTTTTTTCTGCATGTACCGTGTGTAACGAGGTTTTAGATGCACAGATTTATTCACTGTTCATTGGATCTCATTTCATTTCTTGTACATGTAGCTCTATCCACAGACGATGAATGTATCCCGTCTCTGTTAAATGTTAAGCTTCTTACTTAATTGTAGTTCTTGTTTCTGTCTCTTTACAGTTCACCGAGAAATTAAAGCATCGTTGGAACCCGTTGCCCTGACCTTCGGCCATCCGTGTATAATTTTTCTGGTTGACACTTACTGGTTGTCCATCGATTGATCCCTGAATTTCCATACGGCCAGTAGAGAAATGTTAAAGTTGGATAGTCTTTCCATTTCAATGGACTGAAGGTATCCCTTAACACTCTAACCCGGGCTTGTCTATTGTGTGCCGAGACTAACGTTGGTTTGAATGTGACACACAGGGGTCGATACGCCATTATTCTGTTAAACTGATAATGGCATTGAACAAGGAAGAATGATATGTAGGCCTGCGATTCAAACAGCTTCCGTAACAATGAAAACAGCACGGTGGATGAAAGTCCTGTTCAGGACTGTATCCATAAGCTTCAAACAGTCAAATCAAACTATGTAAAAGATTCATGATCACTGGCCTAGTAACATGAGTAGTACATAATTTCAGTTCTCCTTGAGTAGTATTTCGTGTGTAGTAGCTAGTAGCCTAAAATGGACGGGTAAATGATCAAAACATCCACCCAGGTACATGTAGCTGAAAGTGATATGCACTCAAGCCTCAAGCTCCAGCACTGTTTACATGTGTGGACTACAGCTTCATAGCCAAGGCTATACCTACATGTACATTGTCATTTGGGAAACTTGCAATTCTGCAGGTGTACTATTCAGTCAGGGTGAGTGCAGTACAGTCAGTACATCATCGGTACCGATGCAGATTAGTGCCTAAAAAGTAAAATTGTGCAAAATCATAACAGAACTTGTAGCGGCAGCGCTGGCGCGCCCGCTGGGGGCGGACCCTGACGATGCAGAGGGGGGAGACTGGTCTCCCGGTAAGGGATGGATTGGATCAGCTTGTAACACAGCTCATCAAATAATCACCTCCAATTTATTCGTCAATGGAAAGAAAACCCTATAAATTAATACAAAAGCATGAACCCTAATTAATCACATAAGTGCTTTAAAGTTGATTCATGGGCAATAATTAAACAACAATGACATCAAATGCAATGGTGTACGCAAAATAGACGTTCTGTAATGGCATTAGTTTGCACTGCTTATACATATCACACATAATATATAGAAGCAAATATGCTATTTAAGCTAACAGCACAACCCAATTTTCTATTCACAGTGGCTTTGGGGCTTTATGCAAATGCACTGACCACGTGACGGTACAGCGCGAAAACGATGTACATGTCAACGTTTATAAGTGACCATAAATGGCAATGTATAATGGCTGAACTTACAAAATACCGGCGCTAAGATATGCCAAATACCCCCCAAACCCCGACTCACCCGAACACCACGGGTTGCGAGACCTACAGTAGTCTGCAGGGCCCAGCAACTCCAAGGGAACAGGCTGAAAACTGTCCGAAATGGTCCCGAAATGTTGCACTGTCTCCACCGAGATGGCCACGGAAAGAAAAAGGACTAGACGTGGTCGAAGGGTCGGTAACGCACACTGGGCAGACCAGCATATCCATGCGCGGTATAAGTAGTAAAAATGTTGACAATGCCCGTAATTACAATAAAAATGAATCCAAGCGTTTAAAAACAGATAATGCAGTCGACGGAAGAAATTCCGGCTTAATCTTATGTTATCATGATTAAAATTAAATGGAGCTAATTCCAATAGAGGCGCAAGGCCACGTCAACGTGAAGGGTGAGGGGACCCTCTCAGTTGCTATGCAACAATGTAAACATTGAAAGGATCTTAAAGGCGTATACCATGTGCATGTAGATTATACATGATAAATATACGGGCAACTCCTCACATTACATACCCACAATTGTGCTGAAGAAATCAATGCAACATGAGTGATTTTTACGAGAAAGTATACTTCAGTCGACAGCTATAGCTGGTCAATTGACTTCTTGAAGGATGGACCACAAGGACAATGACCACGTTGCATGCATGCAACGCATGCATGGGGCATGATGGGAAAGGTGTCATGTTGCAGACTGGCTCCTTGCACACTCTTAGGTACATATTATGCAGGGATGGATATGGGAACCAGGGGAATAAACAGTACCCTAGGACTTGTTACCAGCAGCAGTCTCTACGATGAGCTTGATGCTAAATACAGAACTGTAAATGTAAATGTACGTATACTTGCCATAAAAATGCAATGCACTACAAACCCCGAATTGGGACCAACAACCAGTCTGCTGACCGTGAACGATACTTTGCCGATCCGGGACGAGGTTTAGTTCTGCTGTTTCTATCTTTTGGGGGAATTTCTTCCTCAGTGTAAAATGTGTTTAAATAATGCAGGGTGATGCAATACTGAAATCTTCAAAGCAATTAACCAAATTGAAACCACAAAACCATTTGTTTGGTTATGCCGCCAAAACTCGCCCCGCTGCCTAGGCGATCGATATGAACAGCCACATATCCTGTGTTTTGGGCATCCGTGGCACAAGTGCAATGTCGATCGTGCACTTTAGGGGACAGACAGAGGACACAAAGGCATCGCAGATCAGGGCCCAATATCGTGGCACGCTGATTCTGGTAAAACTGTCACAGAAAATGTGTGTTGTACTGAGCACTATCCATTATCGTTGTACAGCTGCCATGAGCGCAAAATATTTCCACTGTTTTGTTTACAAATATAATTGAAGCTCTTTTTTTCGCCATCGCGCGCAGGGTGTTTAAGTTTTCTGTGCTCGCCGGGATATGTTAATAATACATATCACGAATTAATTCGTATCTGCTAATTATAAGTTATCTCTTCTATAAATTTAGATCATTCTTATGCATATCAACCTTCATGATGACTTAACTATACACACAAACACAAGCATGGCAAAAATTTAATCAATTGATGTTCCATTTGAATGACAACGTTGGAAACACGTGAAACCAACTAAGGGATTCCAACATTGTAAGTGGTCGGAAATTCCAACATTGCTACAACGTTGGACCAACTAGTTTTTTCCAACGTCCAACGAGTTGCGAGTTTCCAAAGTTGGATCAACGTTGGCATGCCACGTGGGATCGAGGAACCGTACGACATGGAGATTGAATTAAATTCAGGTGTGAACGAACAAGTCGTGCCAGAAAACAATCAAGAATTGACAGTGGATGATGCAGACAGGAAAAACGCAGACGTGAAAGTTCTAAACACAAAGACTATAGATGACGAGTACGTGACTTACTTTCGGGGTGGGGTGCAAAGAACCGGGAAAAAGAGAAAACCATGGGCGCGAAAGTCAACAGAAGACACTCGAGGTGAACCGTCCAGCCAACCGAGTCAGCAGAGTCAACCAAACCAACGAGGGAAATGTCGAGGTAGGGGAGCGCCAAAAACATAAGTGTTAGTATGGAAATGTTTTAATCTCATTTCTTGATATGTCATGATCTGTGTTATATTACTATGTGCGATGCTTAGAATAATCACTCTAAATGCAAATAGGCTCTGAAACCAAGAAAAGAGAGAAATTTTATTCAACCATCTGAGCAGGGAGAAACTTGACATAATTTGTCTTCAAGAAACTCACTGTACTAAGGGGGGTGAAGACTTATGCCGGAAAGAATGGGGAGGGGAAATTATTTTCAGACACGGCGAAAGTTACTATAGAGGATTGGCTATTCTAGCATCGAGCAGAAGTGGGATTAAACTCGAAAATCCTGATTTTGACAATGA
Organism: Acanthaster planci; assembly: GCF_054643075.1. Taxonomy (NCBI): domain Eukaryota; kingdom Metazoa; phylum Echinodermata; class Asteroidea; order Valvatida; family Acanthasteridae; genus Acanthaster; species Acanthaster planci. Next base: position 13,892,929 of record NC_141786.1, on the reverse strand, counting down.
TGGTAGAATTGTAACGTGATATTTGGTGGATGGGGAAAAATCTAAACATTTTATGCATTTATTCGCCTAATTTTATGTACCGCAAAAAAAAATTCTTCCAAAATTCTTCCAAATTTCTATCCAGATGATCATGGATACACTTTTTTTCATCGTGTTCTTAAAAGGAGTAGTATATTATACTACATTTTACTTTCTCCAGAAATCTCATGTCATATTAGTGATGCAAATGTCTGTTCCGTAGCTTTATCGGATCATTTGGCTGTTATATGTAGACTTTATAAAAGAGAAGTTGTCTAGGGTCCTGGAAGGCGGATTTGTGATAATTCCCTGTTAGATGATGATACGTGAGTTGAGCGAATTCACACTTTTTGGACATTTTGGAAAACACAAAAAGATAGGCGCAACATTTTAAACTGGTGGGATATTGGGAAAAGGAAAGTTCAAGAAATTATTAGGGATTATGGTTTTGAAAAATATCACAAAAAGAAAAAAATAGAAAACTTCAAAAAGATCCTACGAAACATCTGAATGCTGCAAATCCTAACGGTCACACTATCAGTAATATCGAAAACAAATCAGACTTTTGAGATGAAGGAGTCAGACAGAGCTAGAGCCAGGTTGCATGTTCACAAAATGGAGGACGAAAGACCATCCGAGTATTTTTTCAATCTGAAAAACAGACAAAATCACAATTTCATTTCCTTTTTAGTGGACGAATTTGATAAATACCGAAATGAACCATTGGAAATGTGTCGATGTGTCAATTCCTTTATCACGATTTGTATACCAGTGAAGGAATTGTCGATGAAGATTTCAGTGAAGTTCTCAATTCCATTTACAATGCAGAATTAGATGAAGATGTTATTCAGGAGTTGAAGAATGAATTTTACGAATCAGAAATTACTTCAGCTGTCAATCAATTAAAACAAAGATAAATCACCGGGTCTTGATGGCCTGACGGCAGAATTTTACCAAAATTATTGGCTCTTGATCAAAGACGATTTTAAAGAAGTAATTGCTGAATGTAGCCGAACAGGAAGTCTTCCCAAATCCATGAACATGGCCTTGATTTGTTTACTTTACAAGAATCGAGGAGAGAGGAGTAATTTGAAAAAATGGAGGCCCATTAGTCTCTTAAATGTGGATTATAAAATAATCTCGAAAATGGTCTGTAATCGCATAAAACAATAATGCCTGTCATCATTGGTGAAGATCAGTCGTGTGGAATGGCAGGAGGGAATATTTAAGACAATCAGATGATTCTTCGAGACATTGTTTATTATGTCAATAATGAAGACAAAGAAGGTGCCATGTTAAATATCGATCAAGAAAAAGCTTTTGATCGAATAGAATGGAGTTATATGTTTGGAGTTATGATTAAAATGGGAATTCCCCATAAATTTATTAAGTGGGTGAAATTATGTACAACAATCCTACTAGCTCGATTTTGGTTAACAATTATATCACTGAGCCGTTTTATGTTACCAGAGGTATTCGTCAGGGGTGCCCAATGTCACCGCTTCTCTATTCGATATGTGCTGAAGGTTTGGCTTGTTTACTAAGACGTAACCGTACTATTAGAGGTATTCCTCTGCCTAATGACAGTCAGACTATCAAACTACTTCATCACTGACGAACTGATTTGACGAACTTGAGCAAGTATTCTAAACTTACAGTAGAGGTTCGGGTTCTAGAATTAACACACAGAAATCGTGTGGTTTATGGCTTAGGAAATGGAAAGATAGAAGCGACAAGCCCGGAGGGTTTCTCTTGGACCAATGGTCACATTAAAATTCTTGGCATATACGTAGGCAACGATGAAAAAACAAATAGAAATTGGGACCCCCAAATTGGAAAAATGAAGGTTGTTTTCAAGAACTGGAAAATAGGAATCTCACTTTAAAAGGTTAAAGCTATAGTTATTAACAGTTTTATTGGATCTATTCTCTCTTATTTTGGCTCGGTTCTTAACTGTCCTGAGACGTACATTCAAAAACTGGAAGGATGAAATGGTCCTTCTATTGGAACGTTAAACCAGACAGGATCAAACGAAGTACCGTCATTGGCCCTCCAGATAAAGAAGGTACTAGCGTGATAGATATCAAAGGTAGAATAAATGCCTTTAAATTCAATGTCTTTAGAAGGTACAGACAAAATTCAGGTAAATGGAAGTATCTTTCGACTATTGTCTATCAAAAACCAGCGGCAACTTCAAACTCGGATGGTATATTTTCAGTAATCCTAATGCCATTCATCGTGAAGCACGTCCATATTATAAAGATCTCGTTATAGCTTACCATAGCGTTGGTGCTAGAAACGCCTGTTGCTACAGTTGTGTCAGTGAAACAAAAAATCTACCACTGTGGAAAATACAATTATTGTTGGAAATGGATTTGACCAGTAGTGTGCTCCAAAGTTGTGGAATTAACTGCCTGGGTCAAATAATCGAAAATAATAGAATAATGTCATTTCGTAGACTAGCTGACACTTGTAACATTCTTCCAATTAATGCTGGCCGCATTGCAGCAGGTCTAAACAGGTTTATAAAACCTGAGTTCATAACAGAACACAGAGAAGGCCCCCCAAACCATTTTCTTAACACAGTTACTTTATCAGTGGATGATATTATTTTATATCATTATCAGATGCTAACAGAATCTTGAGAATTGACATCAAAGATAGTGTCTGCTTAATTTTAATTGGAAGACTGCATAGAATCATTTGGAAAACAAAATGTAAATATATACAGCTTGAGAGTAAACCAAGTATTCTTTCCGAGTACAAAGCATCCCTTAGGAGATTTCTAACATTAGAAAAAATGAGATTGGGTGCAAATCTGTTTCAACTCGATACACGAAAAATTCTGTTCTGTGTTACTTCAATCGGGAGACCATAAAATTTAATTCGTAAACTTTAATTTATATTCCCGAGTTTTTATTTGTATAGCACCAATTCTGAAATTGTGTTTATTTTAAATAATCAAATCGGTGTTACTGATATATGTACATAATTTCAATTGTTGCACTTCTTGTGATTTAAAATGGCGACAATGTCATGTTTGTGTATATAAATGAAATAAAAGGAGCCGTATAGCTCCATTTATACGAAAAAAAGCATGCTCGACTCATGTAAAACTTTAATGTACGATTTCTATTACAACGACCTAAAATCAACTTTTGGTGAAAAAGTAAATTAACTTTACACGGACACTGATTCTCTGAGTTCAGATTCAAACTGACGATTGAAACGGCTGCCCGAGCAAAAAGTGTACATTATTTGACTTTAGTAATTACCCGCCCGATCATCGACTTTACGATTCAAAAAATAAACAAGTCATTCGTAAAATGAAAGACGAATTTGGTGGCCAAACATTTTCAGAGGTCGTTTACATACGTCCGAAATGTATTCGATCTTAACTACCAATCAAAATTTAAAGAAGGCGAAAGTGGTAACAGCTAACCCACGAGATGTATAAAAGCTGGGGTATTCGGTATCCTCGGGTACGACTTGCAGTTCCTCTTCGATAAAACCCCTATTTAGCCCATTTAACAGATACTACAAAGTGGGACCCGTTTTTACCCTCTTGCCTTTCACTCGTTTAAATTGGCTCGTGCGCTTTTCCACCTGATAGACGTCCACTGACCAGACGGGATCTGTTGCCCTTCTGACGGTTCCACCCTCTTGCTCACCCGGGTAATATAATTACCGAACGACCACGTATGTAGGTAGTTCACGCGACGCGCTTTTAACAGGTGCACTCGGTGCTTGTTTCATTCGGTCTAATTTGACGGCTTCTGCAGGAACATCATTGATTAACCGCGTTTTTTTCCTCATTTAACGATTTTACGACCTGGGGCAAACGCTCTACCCTTCCACGTTTTGAACGCCTACGTTTAACATTTCTTGAGCGTATTGATGACCAAATAACCTTTCGGCTAAAGTGCGGTAATTACACGATATCCATTTGATGCGCTTAATTAGGTTCGACTGATTGCCAAACGGCCTGCTTTTTTAATCAGTTTCTAATAACTGATTTGTCCGCACCAGTCTGTTCGTGTAGATGATCGACCGCACTTTCTCCTCACCAGTAGCCCTGTGAACTATAAAACAACTTTGAAAATTTTGGTTCCATTTTAAAATGCCTGAAATCCACACAAACTCACGATTTTTTTGATGGTCGGAAGGCTCGTAAAAATCGGAAAAATTTCAGTTCTGGTGGCAACGGCGTGATATTTCTAACGATCACTCGCTGTAAGCTCGTAATACTTCGTCCACGCTTACAAATGTCTGCTGACTCGCGCGTTCTTGTCGCATTCGTTCGTTTAAAAAGCCTAACGTGAACGCAGTTTTGTTCCCAGGATTCCTTCGCTTGCGCCAATTGCTCTAACGCAAGGTCGTGTCGCTTTTGTTCTTCGTCGACTTTACTTTTTGATAAACTGCTAAATAAAAAATTAAGGATCCATGAACGCTAACGCATTCACTAGCTAACGCATTCACTATAGCCCCTCCCACCATTATTAAAGCACTAGCCATTTTAAAGTAAGTAAATTAAATGAACAGCAAAATTAAAGATCAACTGTAGGAAATTCAAGCCGACCTAAGCAACATCAAGCAGATGCTGGGTGACATGTGCGCCGATATAGATTACGTCGGCGATATGGTTTTAGAGATCCAATCCGACACGTTTGGAAAAGAATAGACCTATTTTTTGTAGCGGGTTTAACGTTAGTCGCATTTTCTTTTCTTTTAAATATTAATTCAATAATATTTTTAATTGTACCCGGTACGACAAAGTTGGCTTTGAAACTCGATCTAGACGGAACCTCGGACGATAGCCGGACGTGTATAACAACGTGGCGAGAAACCTGGTTTCTGAAATAAACGTAAGCTTACAGGGAAACAAAAGAGTAAGTTACCGAGATGCATACGTGTTTCACAATTTTAAGGACAACTGGCTACCTCTGTCGCAAACTAAAAATATGGCATACTTTGGTTAGGAAAAGGAAAATGTCGCAAAATTACGACTCGGTGCTGGCAATGGTAATGCGGCTTTGAAAAACGGTAAGGATAAAGCAACTGCCGACGCTTTCAAAAACAGATACGCGATTCCACTGGACACGCTGATGTTGACGGGTCACGGACCTTTTCATCCGTCGCGGTTGAAAGAGCCTCTAACGTATCAACTGATTTTCAACGGGCACGGTAAGTGGTCAACTCGTCAGACACTGCGGACGAGTACTCAATTTCGGATCTTACCCTAGAATACGAAGTCGTCACCAATTGAGATCTGGCCCAAGCTTTGAGGCACAAAAACGATTTTATAAAAGATTTTATAATCTGCACGTTGCAAAAACGGTCGTTACGGTCGAAGGTAAGCCAAATCAATTGTACTTGCAGGGTCTGTTTGAATACCAACATTGGTACGAGGTGACAAAGTACTTTGGAGATTCGGACACGGAATCGGCGAGAGCGGTGGCTGAAAGATTTAAACTTAACTGGGGTAGATATGGCTGAATATTTTAGAGATAAATATGGGCTTTGGCTAGATTTCAGAAGTTCTGACGATAATCGTGCTCCCGGGGCGGGTCCAAATGGAACGACAAGCTAAAACCACGGGACCTTTGACAATGTATGTATTCTTCGTGATGGACGCGCAATTGATGGTGGAAGACGGTAAATTCAAGAGTTTAATTTTCTTATATGGAGCTTAAAATAAATGAGTCAGATGCACAAGAATCCGCATGTGCTTTAATCGTGGGGAATACTGGGAGTGGTAAAACTCAGTGGATAATACATCTTTTAATGACTGAATACCTGAATAGCACGTTGGAAGCTGTCGTAATTATTTTCCCCACGTTATTTAAAAACAAAACGTATTTAGGCGCGAATGTTTACCTCTGTGATTTATATAGGGAAAGTCTACAACGAAGCGATTGATTTATATCAGAAAATTTTTGATGGAATAAATACATTGTTTATCGTCGACGACTGTGCGGTTGATCAATTTATTAACTATCGCAAAAAATCTAAGAATAACAATACTTGCAACTTTCAGTAAGATGGCTTTTAGCGGCCTGCACTTTAATCATTCGTGCTGGCTACTAACTCAGACGTTTAATGCCTTATTATAAGACTATCGGAGCAACACGGCGTGGAATGCTATTTACTGTAAAGATAGAACATCAGCTGCTAGATGAAAACAATGTGGTCTCTGACGGAAAAAGGGAATCTATTGAAAGGCATTTAAGAGATGTTAAATTCAGTAAATTGGTCGTTAATACTAGACCACCGGCTAATTATTTCATTCAATAAAGATGATAAAATGCGTCAATGAATCTAAATTTAATTGGAATGGAAAGCAAAATCTGTAAACGATGCTGTAAACTGAAAGCGCTGGAATGTTTTAAAGTTAAAGATAGGGGCAAAATTTGCTCGGGATGCATCACTTCTAACGCCGCCGCTATAGTTTCTCTTAATCGGTGTAAATGCACCCATGGTAAACAGAGATGTCATCATAGAATTTGTTCAAATTCCATAACAGTAACGATTAAAGAGTGGATTTATAACTGTCGCCCTACAGACAATAAAAATAACCGCTTTGACCCTGACAATTTTATACGCACAGACTTTTGCCTCGGTTTAATCGAGGACTACCCAAATTGCTTAGAAAACAAAGATGACCTTGGGTACCATCGAGCGGTTACATAATTCTATTGGGTATATTAAGTCTAATTGCATATTATGTTGTTTTAGGTGTAATCGTAGAGGAAATCAAATAAAACGATATTTGCTGATTAACTAGTTATTAACTAGTTGCCAACTACTTAGGTACTTGGTATATCATCTTTTATTATATACGCGTTTTAAAAAATGTCTAACTCGATTAAAATTTTGTCGATATTTTTCAAGAGCTCACCTCGAACGTTTTTAACAGAAAAGTCAATTCACTTATGTTTCTGCGTTCTAACATTTTAGGCGTTTTACACGTCACAGGTGTTGAGGTGCAAGGCTCGGTTGCTATCTCGTATAGCAAGTCTAAAGACTGCCCGTTATAAAAATTGTCAAATGTATTTAATTGTTCACAATGAATAAACGCGAGTTTCAATGGGTTTAAATCATACTTGCCTTCATAAATAACGTTGGGTAAAAGTTTTATTTTGCGTAAGTTCAATAGCTTAGACACTTCTTTGTTCAGTCGCAACTTGAGATTGGGGTCGGTAATGGCCAAAGTAACCCTTTTAGATTCTGAGTAAATCTTAAAAGAAACGCCTGGAATCGAGTTTAACAAAAAGTCAAACCAGTCAATGTTTTAATAACCAGGAGATACCACAATGCTTCCTCTTTGACCCTCGGGTAATGGTTGAGATGAGCCTCAAGAATGAAGTCTGTCGTATATAGGTTCAGTTAGCCCCATCAAAAACAGTCTTTTAGTTACTTGTTTTCTTGGTCTCGTGGGTTGCACGTTGATTAAGATACCAGAAGGAGGATTTGAACCCAGTCGACTTTGACCCAAATGATATACCCCTAGAACAAGAAGAAGTCGATAAAGAAGACCGGGCGTGGGACGATACCTTTGATACAACACAAAAAGAGACGACTTTTGGTATACAAGGGTGGGGGCTAGAATTGTCAGATTTAAGGCGGGCGTTAACCGAACAGAAAATAGACGACTTTTAAGACGCAGTTCGAGGAAAAACAGGGTATGAAGCGTCATTTAGAGATCCAAATTGTGATTAATTTGCAAAGACTGCTTGTACGTACCGTTCGAAGGCAAAAAATTCTCTTATCCCCAAAATATAATAGTAAAGTATTTCCTAGCGTAAACAGAATGAGGCAAAAAACAAACACAGATAAGGTGCGTCTTAGGCTTAAGCGACTACAAAACAAAACGGCAGGCGCAAGAATTGGCTCGTAAACTCAAACAACTTCACCCAGAACTCCTAGACGCATCAGATCGAGTCAGCAACATCGTAGAAGAGCTCACTCAAGATACAGACGTTCAAACCGAAGGATTAAATTACAGGGAACTAGTCGCTTTAGAAAAGTAGTAACAGACGGTCAAAGGCGAATTAATTTTAAAACCAGGGCAAATTAGACCAATAGGGCGCCAAGATTGAACAAATCAATGCCCAATTAGAATAAGGGCAGTCTCCCTGAGAACATGCAGAACTTAGACGCCAATTAGACGACTTACGAGAGCTGCCGGCACGCCTAAACCTATTCCCAGAACCGGCACCTGAACCAAAACCCCCAAAACTAAGATCGCCGAGTAAAGGAGGCGCAACCAATTGGATCAAACGTCAAATGTGAATTTTGGCTAACGTGTTGAAGAAACTCGGGTTGTAAGCGCTGGAAGCTTTGTCCAGAATCATTAGTAGTATTTTGAATTGGATTTTTAACGTAGCGAGTAAAGCGGTTGGTTGGGTCACCGAGCACGTGTTGACTTTGTAGGTGTAGGTTTTTTTATTTTGACTTATGCGCAGAGGATGTATGTATTTGAAGTAAGTTTAAAGTAGATTAATAAAACATCCTTGGCAAAAAAAACCCTTCTTAAATTTGGGAAGGTTTTTTTTATGCATTAAGTAAAAACGTACAGTTTAAGTTAATACTTTACACAACATAAAACCGAGACCACCTACGGCAATGGCTCCTACAGTTAAACACAGTTTTTTTCGTTGTGGATGTCAAATGGTTTCTTCTCCTGAGGCTGTGGTCGAGTGGGTAAAGGTTCCCGTTGCTTTGGTTTGCTCGCTTGTTGTAACCCTTGCACAACGCTCGAATTTTAACCCGGTACATAACTAGTCTGCACATCTTTGGTCGCAATCTGTAAATTATTGTTGTAGCTTTCAAAAGTGCCGATGCGTAAATCCATGTCTGAGGGCATGTAGTAGTACAAGTAGTATGTAAATGGACAGTTCTGGAGCAAGTGCCCCTTTTTGGCCGGTTTTTGCTCAAAACCCTTGGGTAGTACATCGACCCAAAAACCAGGGGAATTTCCGCTCACCTTTTGACCCCGGCGCCGCTCGCTAGCTCGTGACCCGGCAATCACTCGCAAACAAGTCTCGACTTGCCAGATCTGTACTCGTGACTGGCACCGACTTGCACAAACAAAAAAGGGATTTCCCTTCACTGACCTTGGCTCTGTTCAAATCAAAACAAACCGCCTTAAATAAATGCTGTTTATATAAAAATAGTAGTAAAAAAAAAAACATGTTGAATAAAAATGAGAAAAATTTAAGAAATCTTTACATAAAAAGAGACATGAGCAACCAGCGACACCGACCTCTACTAACGAATTTCAATCGATATAAGAAGGCGTTTTTAGAAGATTTTGTCAAACGGTATAATGTTCCGCTATTGGCACCAAAACGTAAACATCATACACGATTAGAACTAATAAACGCTATACGAGCAGATCAAAAACAATTTAGATGTCTACCGAGTCAGTCGTATCGCCAGCTGTTGAAAACGGTACAAAAATATAATATTCCTTATGCAAACAAAGACAGATACGTCAAACAGGACTTTATCAATGCGATTAAAGCTTATACACAACCTAAAGAACTCGAGGAAGTAGACATTAAACGTATATGGCGTTTTAAAAATAATTTTCGTAATTGGGAGTTAATTCCTCGCTTCTATGAAGACGATTTAATACATTTTTTTGATTTTTACAAGCAGTTGATAGAGAAAACAGCGCTGGCTGAACTCAAAGAAATTTGAGGCTACAAATTACAAACACATCTTAAAGTGCGGTTTAGATTGGAAAAACTTGACGGAACGATTGACTACGGCACCTTTCCCTTTCAGAGCGATCAAGATGTAGTAGCAAATAAAGCCGACGTTAAAAATGCACTCGCTAAGCAACGCGAAGAACAAATCGAACAGGTGGAGGCTCATACACAAAAAGGCTCGGGTTGGATCTTTGACAAAGTTGTCGCTTTTTACATCAACGTGGTTAAATATAATCCAGTGGGTTCTTCTTACATTCCGTTGCCTAAGGAACTGTTAGACAAAAAAGCAATCATAAACGTCCAAAATAAAGATCAAGAATGTATCCGATGGGCGTTGAGAGCAGCTTTAAAATTATATTCAGACGGAGTCAAAAGCCAGCTAGAAACAAATCCAAAATATAAAATTAATAAGGAGCGACCTTCGACTTACCGGTCAGAATCAGATGGTTTAAATTTTACAAACATAAGCTTTCCAACACCGATTTCACAAATCCCACGTATCGAATCGCAAAATAACTTGGCGATCAATGTGTTTGGTTACACCAAAAAAGACGGTATTTACATTCTCCACAAAAGCAAGCGCACGGAGGAAGGAGCGAGCGGAGCGAGCGGACTACGAGCGCAGCGAGAACCGATCAATTTACTTTATTTTAACAAGGGCGAGAAGAACCATTATTGTTGGATTAAAAACTTTTCTCGGTTGACGGGTGATATCGATCATCACAACGGCCAAAAACACTGGTGTTTTAAATGCATGACACATTTTCAAACGGAAGAAAAGTTAGCCAGTAACAAAGAAGATCGCCAAGGCTTAAACGTTCCTACGTGTAAAGTCGAAATGCCTGTCAAAGGCGAGAATATACTCAAGTTCAAAAATTACAAAAATAAGCAAGACACGCCTTTTGTCATTTACGCCGATTTTGAGTCGGTTTTAGAAAAATTACCGCAGACTGATACAAACACTCTCAAAACACAGAGTCACAAGCCTTGCGGGTACTCGTACGCTGTCGTCAGATGTGATGGAGTTTGCACTAGCCAAAAGACTTATAGAGGCCAAGACGCAGCCGTTGATTTTGTAGAATCACTTTCTCAGGAAGAAAAAAGATAAACGAAACGTTTAAAAACAAAGCGAAGTTGAATTGGAACGATCATTTACAAAAATCTATGAAAAATGTAATACCTGTTGGATCTGCGAAAAGTTCGTAAATTCAGGCGAGAGAATCTCACTGTCAATGCGATATTCCAAAACCACCAAAAACAATAAAAGAAAAAATCAAGTTTTGTCGTAAAGTTAAAGTAAAAGTTGGGGACAAAGAAAAGAGTTTGAAGAACGGAAAGGTTTGGATTGCAAAAAGCCAATAAACAAATTTAGAAAGGTTATAGATCATTGTCACGTGACGGGGAAGTATCGAGGCCCAGGGCACGCCAGTTGTAATTTTCAACTCAAGATTACTCCTTATCAAACACCTATTCCGGTGATCTTACACGACTTAGAGAAATACGACAAGCACTTGATTATGCAAGGCGCTCACGAATTTTACGGGAAATCAATTAAGTTGATTGCTAAAAATACTGAAAATTACATTTCGTTTTCTTTTGGCCAACTCAGATTTTTGGACTCCTTTCATTTTATGGCGGCATCCTTAGATCGGTTGGTTAAAAACTGTTTACCCGATGATTTTAACTTACTTTGCGAAAGGTTTACAAATAATAGTCATTTACTCTTGGAAAAGGGAATTTACCCCTATGAGTATATAGACTCCTTTGATCGATTTCAAGAGAGACGACTCCCACCAGCAGACGCTTTCTATAGTTCTCTGAAGCAGGGAGGGATAACCGAGCAAGAATATGCTCGTGCAGAGACAGTATGGGAAAAATTTAATTGCCAAAACCTAGGCGACTACTACGACCTATACGTGGAAACGGATGTGCTATTGCTAGCGGGTGTATTTGAAAACTTCCGGAAGGTATGCAAGAAGAACTACGGCCTTGACCCGGCCAACTATTATACGGCGCCAGGCCTGTCGTGGGACGCCCTCTTAAAGCATTCGGGTATTCCAATTGGAACTACTGACCGACATTGACAAGCACTTGTTCTTTGAAAGGGCAAAAAGAGGTGGTATCTCGAGCGTGGGTGCAAAGCAATATGCAAAGGCCAATAATCCAGAACTACCTGATTACGACCCCAATAAGCCAGAGTCGCAGATCATGTACCTAGACGCAAATAATTTATACGGGTGGGCGATGAGCAAATATCTATTCGTAGGGGAATTTACCTGGGAAACAGACTTAGCAAAATTTAATTACTATTACATCCAAGAGTTGCGACTAACTGACGACTACGGTTACATGTTTGAGATTACTATGGATTACCCGGAACGTCACCATGACAAACATAATGACTTTCCACTTGCACCCGAAAATATCACGGTGCCGAACGAATGGTTTTCGAGTTACCAACAAGATTTAATTGGTAATGGTGAAGCGAGTACGACCTCGGTAGACAAACTGATGGCCACTCTCAACACCAAAGAAAAATATGTGTGTCATTATCGTACATTGCAAAAATATCTCAAACTAGGGTTGTGGATCAAAGAAGTTCACCGGGGATTGAAATTTCGTCAAAAGCCGTGGATGGAGAGCTATATTGACAAAAGCACAAATTACGCAAGAAAGCAAAAAATGAATTTGAGAAAGACTTTTTCAAATTGATGAATAACTCGGTCTTTGGCAAGACGATGGAAAATGTTAGATATCGAATTGACGGCCATTTACTGAGGGACGTACAAGACGCAGACAAATACAAAAAATTAACCTATAAACCAAATTACAGATCGACGGTGCCATTTGAGTATTGCGAGCTTTCGTTTGTGGAGATGTACCGAACCAAAACAAAATTAAATAAGCCAATCTATTGCGGTGTAAGTATTCGCGATATTTCAAAAACGTTAATGTACGATTTCTACTACAACAAACTAAAATCAACTTTTGGTGAAAAAGTAAATTTACTTTACACAGACAATGATTCTCTATTAGTTCAAATCGAGCGAAGCTCCGACGATTTAACCGGTTACCTAAACGAAAAGCGCCATTTATTTGACTTTAGTAATTACCCGCCAGATCATCCGCTTTACAGCGTCAAAAATAAAAAAGTTATAGGCAAAATGAAAGACGAATTTGGTGGCAAAACAATTTTAGAAGCCGTTTGTATCAGACCAAAAATGTATTCAATCTTAACTACCGATCACAATTTAAAGAAGGCGAAAGGGGTTTCCAAGGTAGTAACCGAGAAAAGCTTGACCCACGAGATGTATAAAAGCTGCCTATTTGACAAAACGCATTATTGCAATAAACAACAATTATTTAGATCGGATAAACATCGGATCTTCACCATTTCACAAAATAAACTTAGTTTGTCACCTTTAGATACAAAGCGCTACATATTGCCGAACGGAATCGATACGTTAGCTTACGGGCATAAGCGAACGAAGTGAGCTGACGGGAATTACCTACTCCGGTAATTCGGTATCCTCGGGTACTACCTGAAGTTCCTCTTTGACGAAACTCCTATTTGGCCCGTTTAACAGATAATATAAAGTTGGGCCCGTTTTGACCCTCTTGCCTTTCACCCGTTTAAATTGACTAGTTCGCTTTTCAATTTGGTAGACGTCCACGGACCAAATCGGATCTGTCGCCCTTCTGACGGTACCTCCCTCTTGCTCGCCCGGGTAATAGAGGTACCTAACGACTGCGTCTGGAGTAAGTTCTCTTTGGGTAGTTCTTACAGGTGCACTTGGTGCTTGTTTCACTCCACTCGCTAATTTTATAGCTTCTGCAGGCACGGCATCGATTAATCGCGTTTTTCCTCGTTTAACGATTTCACGACCTGCGGCAAACGCACCACCCATTCCACGTTACGCACACCCACGTTTAACATTTCTTGAGCGTATTGGTGGCCGAATAACCTTTCGGCTAAAGTGCGGTTAAACCTTTCCACGATTCCTTGAGATCTGTGTACCCCAGGTTCACCCACTTGAATTTCTACTTTATTTTTTGTCATTAACCGTTTGAACTCGCCTTTGAATTCAGATCCCGAGTCTACCATTATGAATTTGGGCCAAGTCAGAGGCGATCGCTCGTAAATTTTCTTTATTGCCTCACTTAATTGTTCGGCGGTTTTACTGGTCAACGGTTCCGCCTCTTTATACCGCGAACCCACGTCTACTACGGTTAAAGCGTACTTAAACGTTTTTCTTTTAACTCGGTCCCAGGGTAAATACAAAACGTCCATTTGATGCGCGTAATTAGGTTCGACCGATTCTGATTGCAACATTGTAGGTCTGGGTACGTAATTTGGTGCGGGTAAGTATATTTGCCAAACGACCTGCTTTTTTAGCCAGTTTCTGACGACCGATTTGTCTGCACCGGTATTTTCGTGTAGACGATCTACCGCGCTTTCTCCTCGCCAGTAACCTTGTGGACTGTAAAAAAGTTTTTTAAATTCTCTCTCCATTTTAAAATAAGTTACGCAAATCGAGTATTACCGTAGCGAGTATCGATAAGCTAGTAACCCAACTATCGCAGTTCCACCTATAATCAAAACAAACTCGCGAATTTTTTGATCTTCGGAAGGCTCGTAAAAATCGGATAATTTAGGCTCCGGCGGTAACGGGATAATACTCTTACCGGTCAATTCCGAATAAGCCTGTAACGCTTCGTCCACGTTTACAAATGTCTGCTGACTCGCGCGTTCTTGTCGCATTCGTTCGTTTAAAAAGTCAAGCATGTGTACGCGTTTTTGTTCCCAGGATTCCTTCGCTTGCGCCAGTTGTTCTAATGCGAGGTCGTGACGCTTTCGTTTTTCGTCGACTTTACTTTTTGATAAACTGCTAAATAAAAAATTTGAGCCCGTGAATGCCAAGGCGTTTACTATCGCTCCTCCAACCATCATCAAAGCACTAGCCATTTTTAAAATAAGGTTAAATAAAATAAGAATCGTATTATATAAAAGTAAGATGTACACCAAAAAACTTAACCCGAGTCGCAGACTTAAAGTTACTCGCGCGATCAAAGGCGAAAGGCGCGAGGTAACCATTACGCACAATCCGAGCACTATAGACGCGGGTCACACGTTAAACGTAAAATTCCCCGCTTTAGGCACTGATGACGTCATTGTACCCGGTACGGCAAAGTTGGCTTTTAAACTGGATCTAGACGGCGCCTCGGACGTCGACAGGACTGTTTATAACAACGTAGTGAGAAACCTGGTTTCGGAAATAAATGTGAGTCTCCAGGGAAATAAAATCGTAAGTTACCGGGATGCAGACGTATTTCACAATTTTAAGGACAATTGGTTACCCCCGTCGCAGACCAAAAATATGGCGTACTTTGGACTAGAGAAAGAAAATGTAGCCAAGATACGTTTAGGGGCTGCCGATGCCAATGCTGCCGCACACGCCGGTAAGGACAAGGCGATTGCCGATGCTTTTAAAAACAGATACGCGATTCCACTAGACACGCCTATGTTGACGGATCACACCCCATTTTATCCTTCGTGGTTTAAAGAGCCTCTGTAGTTGGTAGTTACCAATCGAGACTTGGCGCAAACACTAAAAAATAAAAAAAACGATGTATTACCTATTCGACCGGATTCACTCGTGGAAGAAGCAAGCGGTAAACAAGTCGGACACGCTATGGAACATTAGCATCGACCAGAGTATTAGAAGTCTAAAAGGAATTTTGATCCTGTTTAAAGACCCGACGATCAAGAACCCGCAAAAATTTTATAATCCGCATATCACAAAGACGATTGTGACAGTTGAAGGTAGACCTAATCAATTGTACTCGCAAGGTCTGTTTGAATATCAACATTGGAACGAAGTTACAAAGTATTTCGGATAAAGAATTGGCTAGAGGGGTCGTCTCGGATATATCCTTGTTGGGAGTAGACATGGCCGACTACCTAAAAGACAAGTACGGTCTCTGGCTCGACTTCAGAAGTTCCGACGATAACTCGGCTCACGGATCGGGCAGACCTCTCGGTGGAGGCGGAGACATATCTATACAAATGGAACGAACGGCCGAGACCGCAGGACCGCTGACGATGTACGTATTCCTGGTGATGGACTCTCAACTAACGGTAGAAGACGGAAATTTTAAAAGTTTGATTTATTAAAAATGAGTCAGATGTTTAGAAATCCCCATTGTGCCTTAATCGTGGGCAGAACTGGCAGCGAGAAGACCAACTGGATCTTAAATCTTTTAGAGACCGAGTATCGTTTTGCGTTTGAAGCTATCGTAATTATATGCCCGAAGCTCCTTAAGAATAAAACGTATTTAGAACGACTGTGGATATACAGCGACGAAAATGTCTACTTATGTGATTTAGATCGAGAGAGACTAGAATTAAATGAGGCTATCGAACTCTACCAGAAAATATTTGATGGGATAAATACATTATTTATTATCGACGATTGTGCCGCCAATCAATTTATTAAGTATCGAAAGAAGTCTAAGAGTGGTTCAGTTTGCGCCCTTAGTAAGATGGTGTTCACGGTAGGCATTATCTTCATTCGTGTTGGCTTTTGACGCAAAAGTATAATTCGGTGCTAAAAGACTTCAGAGAAAATACTGCTTGGACCGCAATTTTTCACTGTAAGGATCGTAATTCGTTTGATCAATGTTTGGACGAAAACGACATAGTACCAGACGAAAAGAGAGAAGAAATTAAAAGACTCCTACGCGATGTTAAATTTACCAAGCTAATTTTAAATACGGAACCGCCAGCGAATTATTTAGTTCAATAAAAACGAGAAACATTTTTTAATTACTTTTATTAAATAAGATGATTGAAAGTAAAAAGAAATGTATTAAGTGTCGTTGTCTCCTAGACTTGACAAACTTCTCCGTACAAAGAACCGGTAAAATTAACGCGACTTGTAACGATTGCATTGCTAAAGTACGTGCGCAACAAGAATTACATAAGTGTCCTCACAGGAGAAGAAAGAATATTTGTAAAGAATGTGGTGGGGCATCGATCTGCGAGCACGGAAGACAAAAATTTCGTTGTGTTGAATGTGGTGGGGCATCGATTTGCGAGCATGGTAGACAAAAAGATAAATGCGTTAAATGTGACGGTTCGGGTATATGCGAACATAAAAAAGAAAGATATTATTGTAAGATTTGTTCTGACCCAATCAATATAACGATTAAAAATTGGATTAAACATTGTCGCCAATCAGATAAGAAGCATAATCGATTTGATCCTAATAATTTTATCGACACAGATTTCTGACGAGGGCTAATTGAGGATTACCCCCGTTGCTTCTACCCAGATTGCAAAGCCGAAATGCAATTTTTTTTAGAAAATAGAGACGATCTTTGTACTATCCAACGATTAGATAACAAAATTGGCCACATCAAATCGAATTGCGTGCTTTGTTGTTTAAAGTATAACAACGCTAAAAAGTCGAATAACCTGGAGATTGAATACTCACATCATTACTATAAAACTAGTTAACTTTTGTTATAATCGGGCTAACTCAGCCCAGTTGTAACTAAATTGTAATTACTTATAACAAAATAATAGCTATGTTACAATACGTTTAGCTAGTTATTTATTTGCTTTACTTTGTTGATTAACTAGTTACTAAGTAGTTACCCTTTGCTTGAGCATAGCTAACTCAGCTGTGCTCAAGTAATTTTATTTTTGTTATAATTAAATGACAGCTCTGCTAGAATACGTTCAGCTATTTATTCAATTAGTTATCGCGGCTAACTTGACTTATTATACAGTCGGGTACCTACGACTAAAGCATACCTACAACAAATTTAAAACGTATATATTTAAATGGACGACATCAAAAGCATACTCAACGAGCAAAGCGGAGCGAACAACGAATCAAACGAATGTAAACCAAACGTTAAAGACAGACTCTGTTCAATAGTCGCGTCGGGTGAATCTAAAAAATATCTCGGCAAAGAATACTCGATAAAAGAAATTGAAGCTCTGTCACCCAAAGAACAAGAAAAGCTGTTTAACCTATACGAAGTTAAGTTTGGCAAAGAGATGGTTAGAACCTTTGGTTACTCGATTTTGAGCCTCTACTCTCGCTTGTTAGGAATAGCCACTGCGATTGATCTACTCGGATTTAACGTCAACTTAAAGTCCGAAGAAACGACGACCCGATTATAAATCAAACGATAGGCCGCCTACTTACAGAGGTTTGTTATAAATACGGAGTGTACCTATCTCCACTTACAGCTGCGTTGATTACCACTAAGCATCTAGAATTTAACAAAAGTTCTCTTATTATAAAAGAGGATGTCAACAAACGAAGTGAACGAAGCGAACCCGACATCAGCGAACCCGAACAACCAAATTCAGAAAGCAATTAAACCAATTTCCCAACTGTCAACGGTAACTAAAAGTAAAAATCCGAAGCGTGTAAAACAAGGTAAAAAATTAGCCGAACGTAACAAAAAGATGAAGCAACAACTCGTTAAGATGAAATTAGCGGGCGAAGAGAGTAACGAAGAGAACAACCAAAATAAGATCTATCAAACGGTTACAGAGAACAGAAGCTTGATACTCGGTGGATTGGGTATCACTGGGGTTCTTCTCTATTTAATTTGGAGAAACAAGTCGAGCAGTTCACAACCTAGTGCATGACAAATTATTCAACCAAAACGAGAAGTAGAGCGAGAGATAATTCCTAAACAGGAACCAATTTTAGATATGGAATGAATATTCACACTTCGTTCGTATCCGCTCGCTTCATTTAAAAGTTCTTTATATATAAATATGAGTAACGCTAAATCAATGGATGTAAACGGAATTGCAAATACAGTTTACCACGGTGCCGTCGTCTCGGGAATCTCACTCGGATACGCAATGCTGTCGAGTAAGCTATTTAAAATTAAACCACCGGATCTAAATAGATTGTCCGCCGAGGATGCATTAAAATTAACCGCCTTATCCAGTGGTGCATTGGCTACCCAGGGTTGGTTGGTAGCACAGGGTATCCTACCCGCGAGCCAACCCGCCGCTTAAAAAAATATAAAACGTATACTATAAAAGAAATGGCAGGAAGAGGATTTGATCCCGAGGAAACACCTCTCTTAGAAAATCAAAATCAAGATCAAAACGAGCTTGACCAAGATTTTGTTGATAATGATCGACAAGAAACGTCCTTTATTGAACCTGGATGGGACGATACCAACACTTCATTTAATGAACTAAGAGTAGGAACAGTACCGATTGAACCAAAGGAACCTGTATGGGACGATACCAACACTTTATCTAATGAACAAAGAGTAGGAACAAAACCGATTGAACCAAAATTGGGCGTAAACTCAAGACCGATAACATTATCCGGTGATCCTTTAGAACAAGGGAGAGCGGTATTCATAACTCACCCGATTGTAGAAGACTTTTACCGATATTTTCAACTCGCCGGAAGAGATGTTCCTTCAGTACTTCGCTATGAAAGGTTTGATTACCGCGAAGGGAAAGGTGTATTTTACAAAAGAGAAGGCAAATACGGTGATGTGCTATTAACCGACAACAGAAATCCGGAATTTTTCGTCGGTCTTGTAACAATCGAAAAAAACGCAAAAGCCGCTGGGTACACCGGAATGGGTGAAGCGCGAGATTTTATAAGAAACAAATTAGGATTTAAAAATTTCAGAAGATCGGAACAAAAAGCTGAAACGACCACCGATGACATACGAAGGGCGTTTGTTGAAGGAGAGAGTGACCTTCAAGTGTCACCCGATCTAAATATAATAAGCAGAAATATAGCAGAAACCACCGCCAAGATGAATGACTTTTATAGCGAGGTTGAAAGAGAAACTGGGTTGAAAGCAGAACATAGAAATCCAAATATTTTTAGCCATGATTCGGAAGGAATACTCTACGTAGCCCATGGAGACAAAAAAACCGTCTGACAAGATTAAAAAAAGACAAAAGTGGAAGGCAGTTTCTCGCGTTGTCTAACTTAGAAAAAGAAGGCGGTGTAGATTTTATTAGATGCACTTTAGGGTTAGAAGACTACAAAAACCCTGCTCTTCGATCAATGGAAGAGATGGAAGTCGTTACAGAAAATATAGAGAATATCACTAGCGAAAAAGTATTTGTAGACGAACTAGGCGAAAAATTAGATCAACTCCAAGAAATAGCGCAACAGTACAAAAACTTTGGCTCAGAAGAAGCAACCTTTGACCCAGAAGAAGCAACCTCTGACCCAGAAGAAGCAACCTTTGACCCAGAAGGTGTTCTTTCAGAATATACACCAAGAGAGATTTTAGGTTACATCCATAGCATGAAAGTAGTAAGAGGCCAATTACAACTCGTAGAAGCTAAGATTGCTAGATTAAAAGAAACTATTCAAATAACCGAAGATGCGTTAAAGGAACCAGATATCACTCAAGAACAAAAAGAATCAGAGCTTAAAATGCTCGAAGATCTTAACAACGAGTTAAAAGCAACCACTGACCAACAACAAGCTTTAACCTCGGGATTTAGAAACCAACTTAGAATGTTAAAAGCCACGATTAAAACAGCTCTAGGTAAAGATTTAACGCTGCCCGAGAGAATTAATATTTTATTTAGAGAACAAGGTGTCACAATCGCGAGCATATTAACGGCCATTAGTTTAGCGATAACCACCATCGTTAGTAGTATAGTGGCCGGCTTCAGGGGTGTTGTGGCTCCTAAACCAACGCCTAAACCAACTCCCAAACCAACGCCTAAACCTCCTTCCAAAGGTGGTGTTACCGATTGGATCAAACAGCAACTAAAAACATGGCAAACGTATTGAAGAAACTCGGGGTAAGCGCCTTAGGAGCTTTGCCTGGGATAACAGGTAGCATTTTGAGTTGGATTTTTAACGTGGCGAGTAAAGCGGTCGGATGGGTGGCAGATAAGGTGTGGACCTTGTTTGTGGCCCGGGTGTTTTGCTTTTGACGTACGTGCAAAGGAATGGTTAAAAGGACAAAAAAAAAGAGAATATTCCTTCCTAAATCTAGGAAGGAATTTTTTTTGCTCTAATTCAAACCGTTTAAGTTAAAACTTTATACAACATAAAACCGACGACACCCGCTGCAACGGCTCCGATGGTTAAAGACAGTTTCTCTTCGTTGTGAGCGTCTAAAGGCTTACTAAAAACTGGCTCCCTCCTCGGTAACACTTACGGTTCTGGTTTGGTCGCTTCTTCGTTACTCGCTCCGCTTACTTCGCTATTCAAACTCGGTACGTATCCAGTCTTCATATCCTCAGTCGCCACTTGTAAATTATTGTTATATCCCACAAACTTACCGATGCATAAGTCCATGTCCGAGGGCACTAGGTACAAACCCGGGGCGACTACGAAGTTTAAAGGCGTTTTTGCGTATTGTAGCGAATCTTGAATTTGGTGGATCGACTGTTCGAGATCGGGGTCCGAATTAATTAAAGATTCTACGATCGTAATAAATTGCCTTTGAGCGTCTAATCCGGTGCCGGTGGCCAAAACGCTGGTCTTGGTCTGCGCCTGTGCCCCTAGTAATGCGTAGACGTAAGCTCGAATCGATTCGTTTACCTTGGTGATTCCCACTTCCATCAACCGAGACTTTTTAGGAACAAAATCCCACCAGGCCATAGTGACCTAGTCCGACTGTGAAATCCAGGTGACCGTGTAGGTACTCGCGCGACCGGAACCTTTAGGCGGTTTAGCCCAGCCAAAGCCCATGTAAGTAGATCCCGCATATTTACCGTTGGTCACGTGTAAGTCGTGCGCGTCGTAGTTTTTACCCAGGACAGGTACGTAACCGTTGTCGTAATAATAAGCGGTACCTAATCCGTTCGACAAAGTGTCTCTTGTTTGTTTGTACGATTTATTCGGGTCTACTCCGTATAAAAGGCACGTGTCGGTAAACTTCCGATGGTCGTAATTATTGTGTAACGCGTCAAATACGTCGTCGCTCGGAATGGGTCATCACGCAGTCGTAAAATATTTCTCGTACGGTTTAATACACGTGAAAGTTAAATAAAGCCAAGACGTACAGATTAAGGTCAGAAAGCAGATCAAAGCCAACACCGCAGGCCGTTGTCGCGCAATAGACCGCAAAATTAAATTGATTTTGGTAAAACGATATCGACTCCGGGCTAGACCACCTATTTACCGCTTCATCCATAGTTACTTTCGGTAATTTATACGCGTGCGTTAAATTTGGAAACTCGGCTGTAAAGGAATTGTCTTCGTTTACTAAAATATTTAGACTACTAAAATTGCCTCCCATTTATTTTAAAAGAATTTAAAAAAAAACTTTACCAGTCTTTTACAGGTGCCGTCGGGATAGTCCCTTCTTGATAAGTGGGTGGACTCTCTTAGTACTCCCTCCGGTCGTTCTCACTTCGTTCGTACTTAACCGACTTTGTTAAACTTATTCGCCAAGTTTTTTCATAAGATCTTTTTTTAAAACTGCTGCCCGTTCGTTGGCTAGCGCTTCTGCTCTTTCGTTGACTTGACGTTCAAATTCTTCTTTTGTGCGAGCTTTAGTTTCTTCCAATTTTGTAGACGTATGCAATCTAATCTTTTCTTTCATCTCGTTAAACTTTTTCAGCTCGGATAAAATAAGGACAAATTCTTCCTGGGATATGTCACCGTCTTCAATCGCGTGAGATACGTATTCCTCAATGGTGTTTAATTTAGCGTCTGCCAACATTCTAATTTGATCGTGTTTTTTAGTTTGTGGGTGAGTCTACGGGAGGCGTACTTTAGAATCGCGTAAGCGCCAAACGCACCATTAGCGATTCCTTCCATCACGAGCCCGACGGGTCCGGTGATCACCCCAGATAGCGGGGATGCCTACGGCTTCCGATGTGGCGCCCAGTGCTTCTACTCCATATTCCACATATCCGAGCGCTGTTAAAAGTCGTTTGATCTTTTTGTAACTATTTTCCCTTGCGTTGCGTTCTCTTTGGATTTGAGATTTAATTTCTTCGATCTTCCTGATTCTGTAAATGTTGGTTTCACTCGCTTGTTCAGCCGAGTTTAAAGTCAAATCCGGGTAAATTGATCGTTGTTTGTTAGTCGTCATCTTTTATAATTATACGTTTTATATTATATTTAACTCGATAAGCACTCCGCTGTTTTCGTTTTGTACTAATTCCCCACTTTCCAATTTGATGTAAAAAGTTAACTCGTCTATATTTCTCCGTTGCAATTTCTTGGGTACATCAAAATCGCTACGAAAATATTGATATGTGGAAATAACTTGTAACAAATCAAACGATTTCCCATTGTAAAAATTATAGTCAGCGTCCAATTGAGGGCAATAAATAAACGCGAGTTGATTCGATCCCAATGTATAACCACTTTCAAATAAAATGTTTTTTACTAAGATTACCTTATCACCATTTAAATTATCGATAGTGTTTTTCAATTTAAACGTTTGAGGATTTTGGCATAAGTAAAACGTGTGCGTCTCCATTTTATTATATACGTTTTATACGTCTTGTTTGGCGAGGTTAAACTTCTGCATAGCGTTTTCCCAGTGCTTATCCGAGACTTGAAAAAGTTCTTTAACTTCAGATTCGATTTCCCCGGTTACGTCTTGGTAACACACCGCGATTAAAGCCTTCAACGGTTTACCTCGAGAGATCTTACCGTTTAAAACTTGGTTTAACTTGTATTCTATTTCACCCGCTTCGCCGTTTTTAAAAGACAGATTATACTTCTGCAACAGTTTTCTCGATTTTGGTGGTGGCGGTTTCTTCCAAACGTGATGATTAAAGTACCGATCACCCACGTCTGCGGCCCCCAACGAAGAAACCCACCCAAAAATTTGGCCACAATGTTTACACGCAAATCTTTCATCCATTGGTGGTTACAAGGTGGCCTCGGTTGTACATTTCTCGTTGCTCCAATTATGTGTACTTCCTTTCTATTCAACAAGTGGCAAAGTTCCGCATCAGTCATTTTATATAAGGGTTTATTTATTTAAAGTAAAAAAAAAATTAACCCCGGTGATATAACCGAGGTTAAATTGATTTTTCAAATTTAATCGTCTTTTAATTCAAATCCGCTAAACGCTTGCAACGCCGACTTACTCGAAATTAGACCGTTGTTTCTATTTTTCAACATTGCCGCTGTCACTCTATACCTGACGCTGGCTCCGCAAGACAGTGAACCGTGGGTACCGTAGTATACGTCTTTTGCACAAATACATGATTGCGCGTCGCATCTCTTATTGATAAATTTATCGATATTTGACGAGTCGATAGATCTTTTTTTTTGGATCAAATAGCGAAGCAAAGGGATCTATTTTAACTTACATTTGGTTTTTATCCGTATAAGGCGGTTTAACTACATATTCGATTTTGTTCAATTCATCGATATCGTGACGGGCTTTGTAGGCATTTACGGTGTTAGACGGGAGATTAGACCCTTGAGACTCGATAAATTTATAAACGGCCAAATTTATGTGATCTAGTACGCTTGCCGTAGGTGATTGTATCTGGTAACAAGTTTGACGGCCCTGGGTGTTTTCGGGCGTTTTATCTCGAGTGCCATATTTGTAAAGTGGGCTTATACCGTAACAGGGTTCTGTCGTCATAATCAACAGGCGTTTGTTTTGGTCGTTGTGATGGTAAAAAATGGGTGACGTGTAGATCCCTTCTTTAACCATAGGATTTGAAATGATTAATTTACTCCGGTCAAAGGGGCCATAGGTAACATTGGGATCGCAGTTGCCGGCATTTAGGCACTCGTTGTCGTCTGAAACGATAAATACTTGAGTTGACAAAGTTCTTATTTATAATTAGGTTTCTAAAATTTTTCTCATTTCTATTCGGGCGGGATTTCTACTTTAATTAAATGTTCGACGTCAGCGCTGTATTCAATAATTAATCCAATTTTATATAAGTCTGCGTCGAGTTTACTAGCTGAATCGGACAGTGACTCGTTCTCTCGCGCGAGCCTCAACTTTTTATGCTTGCCGTCTACGAGCACCACGTGATCTATTCCTTCCAACTCGTCACAATTTACGCAGCAGATGCAATAGGTACAACCAAAACACTCGATACAATTGGCACAGTCATAACAGTCCTCGCAACTGTTCAAGGCGTTCGAATTTCTACAGTCATATGAATTAAAACAAGCCACGCAATTTATACATCTACCGCAATTGCCGCTGGTGTAGCAATACTTACATCTGACGCAGTCTTGGCATTCGTGACAATTGCGACATTCTTTACAATCGATGCATTTGAGTAAACTTTTAGAATTAAAACAACGAGAGCAATCGTACGAATCTATCAAGTCAACCAAATTTCTCGTGTCTTTGCAAAAATAACAATTCACGTTTGTAGTTTGATCTACCATTTATTTTTATGTTTTTTTATATTTTTTATATCAATTTTTCTCGCAAGTGATCATTCCCAGCGAGTAACCCATCATACCGGCAAAGGGTGGTGATCTTTAGGAGATTTCCCCCTAGATTTTTGGGTCGATGTACTACCCAAGGGTTTTGAGCAAAAACCGGGGTTTCAAGTCATTCCAGGATTTTCCCATTTTTTCCCACCAAAAATGTTTCGACGATTTTTGGGTCGTATAGGTACCCAAGGGTTTTGAGCAAAAACCAGGCAAAAAGGGGCGCTTGCTCCAGAACTGTCCATTTACATACTACTGTACAACCAAGGGGCAAATACGAAGTTTAGAACCGTTTTTGCAACGTATTGAAATTGGTTTATCGATTGTTTGAGATCGGGCTCTGAGTTTAGGATTCCACGATTGTAATAAACGGGTCTTGTTCGACAAGTTTATATCTATCGAGCACGTTGTCCCAGTGCTTACCCGAGACTTGAAATAAGTCTTTAACAGTTGATTCAGCTTCCCCAGTTACTTCTTGGTATAAGACGACGATTAAGGCCTTCAGTGGCTCGCCTTTAGATACCTTACCTGCTAAAACTCGGCTTAATTTGTATTCTATGGTGTACGCTTGATCATGCATCAATTAAAAGTTTGTTTTACAGTTTTACCCGACTTTAACTTCGTTTTTTTATAAACAAGACGCTGATTATATTTATTGCCTACATTTTCCACTTCGTCTGAATAAATACGAGTTATCACTAATCCAAACGACATACGGGTCTGTAATCTCTTTATTATTCTCTCGTCGTGAGACAGATGATTTCTTTTTCTACTCTATGTTATTCACACTGGGTGATATTTGGCTAACAACAGATTAAGCTTCGTTCGTCAATGGGTAAAGTCGGGCGGCTGTAAATTTGGTTAGATTGGTTAGTCATTGTTTCTATCAATAATCAATTTATTTAAGGGGATTGTGAAGTCTTCTATAGATCCACCTGCTAGAGATAATTGCGACTAAACTTGATTTGTATACATGATATATAAAAATCTTCATCTTCTTCAGATTCTTCTTCGTTTGGATGCACTTCTTCGGTTTCATGAATTATTAGGCCTATTTTTTTCAACAAGATGTGTAAATCTGTTTCTGGTTCAAAGTCGCTTGTAATAAATTTCAGTTTTCTATAATGAATGTTATTTTGGTCAACATTAAATATTAAAAAACCTTCGTCATCGGGTCTGTACAATTTATGCAATAGAGACATTTAAAGCAACCAAAGCATTCGATACAATGTGAGCATTCACTGCAATCCAAGCAGCTATCGCAGTATAAGCAGTCTTGGCAATCTAAACATTTGGAACAATCTTTGACATAATTGCAATCATTACACGACCGGTTACGCTGTGAATCAGAACAGTTGTAGGAATCACTGCCGTCTAATAGGTTACGGGACGCTTTTAAGTTTCTGCAATTTGAAATTTTCGTCGGTTAATGATAAGACGATTAATTTTTTTTTCATCTCTAATAATATATAGGGTTTTACAAAAAAAAATCTCATTTTTTCTCAAAGCTTCATTGCAGAGAGAATTTCCCGGGAAGTAAGAGTCATGAGTTGGGCCGGGCAATATAAGGCTGGTAGCTGTTGGGAAAGCGACGAGAATTCCCTTTTTGAGAGAGAGAGAGCCTTCAGTTCTTTATGGAAAGCGCCATGGTCATAGATCAAGGCAAGTGAATGGGTCTATGAGGACGAGTGGTGTGCGGACGAGTGAAGTGTGCGAGTAGTGGATGCGCCGGGTCAAAGGTCAAGGCGGGTGAAGTGGGAAACCCCGTCGCGGGTGTGAATGGGTCTATGGTCGGTGGAGCGGGGAAGCAGAGTGGAAAAGGGGACTGTTCCTTAATTCTCGTCTACCTACTACTACGCCAGGTCAATTCCGTCTC
>NC_141786.1:13827046-13865806 GCF_054643075.1 Acanthaster planci | reverse complement strand
CGTGTATACACAATCGGCAGTGCAGATCGGGATAGCCGCGGGGGTACGGTGCTGTTTTGTCACGGTCAGGATTTGGCCCAAGAGAAACAATTTTTCAAGGTGAATTCACTGAGGAAAAGAAGATACTTTTGATCATGGCAAACTTGGTTTTGTTTGAGGGGAAGTGCTTTTCACGCCCATTCGTCCGCACTGCATGGACCTGACCCCACGCCTTTCAATGCGCTGTAGTACATTGTACATTCATGCACGAATTTTTGAGCATGATAACCACTGAAAAAGCCATATTTTTCTCGATTCTTCTCAAATTACATGTAGTTAACTCACACTTGAAAAGTGGAATGAAATCAGTACTTTTCTGCCCAGTAACAGGCAATTCTTGTAAAACTACGGCAAAAAACCAATGGTGTAATTTACGGAAACGAAATGGCGAGTGTGCCATGTCTGACTGCAGGTCAGTTGAATAATAGATGTCAAAAAGCTAATGAATAGCTCACCACAAAAACCTGCGACACTCACCTGGTCATGCTGGTCTCTGGTCCAGCCGCTTTGCAGGCCTTGACAGAAGGCTGGGGGGGCTCTTGTTGAAGGTTTGTACCTTGGTAAAATAGAGAGCACACAGGTGAAGGGGAAAACAACATAAGACATAAGATTTTTTAGTTTACGTTACAGTTGGAACGAAAGCATGTCCATCCACCATATGAACGGCAAATCGCTCCGACGAACAATTTTTTGAATAAAAACTGTCACACAAAATTCTTGAATTACTACAGAAAAGAAGTTCTTATTAGGGCAGGTTTGCTCCATTAGTTGAGTTGGACATCGCTGCTACAGAGGAAGAGTTTGATATGTACGGTTTGTACAGACTGTGGCTTTTACTAGCCTGGCACATTGTCCGTAAACCAGTCTTGCAAGACCACCGGCCCACTATACCAATGTATAAGACGCACCCCCAACTTTTGATTTTTGCCGCAGTGAAAAAGTGTGCACCTTATAGGCAGGTATTTACGGTATTCTATGCAAGTGGTGATGTGACGTAAACAAATCTCGGATGTGGCACGAATTTTAAACAAAATGGCTGCGTTCATCAGCAGGGCAGGAAATTCACGACGGCAACGATGGCAATTGCCGTCGTGCCCTTTCAAATTGCCGCAATGCCCTAAAATTATGAGGATTTTCACGGCAACAAATTGCCTAACCGCACATTGCTGCCGTGCCTTTTGGCCGACGCGATAGCTGTGCGGCCGCGGCACACAGCCGGCAGGCCAGTACCCAGCGGGCCGCCGGTCATGAGCGGCACACGTGCAGTACGTGTACAGGTACATTTAATGTACATGTACAGCGCAGTGCGACAACGTGCGTTACACCACGGACCCGGCCGGTTACACATGCTGGATGCCAGCTACACATTTTGTGAATACGTGGATGCTTTGTATGTACATGTACTACGAGCGGGGACAGTTGCATGTCAACAAACTTTTCGTTTTCGGGTACCAGCGAATCTTGGACAGGGCTGTATCTAAACTTACAGGCAGGCTGTAATTCCAACGGGCACCAACGGTAGTGTGACCAAGTTTAAGTTGGGCGCTATTTGCGCTGGACGATTGCCCTGCGCGATCTTCAAAGTTGAGCGCTCGAGCGGAATCGCAACGCATAAACGCGCAGTTTGATAGATTGCGCGCGCAACAACAGCTCACGTGGTCGGATTGCTCACGTCATCATCATGCACGCGTCACGAAAGGTGAATAGCTGTCAAACTTTCCGACATCATCGTTGGTCGTTTGCCTTGCATTGTTCAACTTCAAAGTGCCAGGGCAAAAATGCCTCCAAAGGAGAGAGCCAAACAACAAAAAGATCAACAACTGCACGCTGCCGCTGTGAAATGTCGAAAACTTGATCATTTCTTCAGGTAGGCCAACTTCAGCCTTTTTGACGACAATGCTTTGATGTACATGTACACCCATTATTAGATCATTCATACATGTTTTTACACAACTGCCTTGAAGCCTCCAAGGTTTACTGCGATTGCCTCGATGCCCTTCAAAACTGAAAAAATTGCCTTGATGCCCTTAATTTTGCCAAAATTTCAAGGCAAAAATTGCAGTACCCTGTTCAACCTGGAGTTTCTGCCCCGCATTAGCATGTAAAAAAAAGTTTTACTTTGTCATCTAATTACTTGGCATGAAACATAAGTAAAATTAGGAAATAATATGTTCTCTGGAACATCATGCTCAAAAAAAACTTACCTGTTGATAACTGGTATCCTAGTGGTAATGACTACCGACATTGAGAAATACCACTAATACAGGCAGGAGGGCCAAAAAAGGTAACCAGATAAGACCCTGTTAATTAAAAAACAAACAAACGGCTTTCATAAAACAGGAATGCACCATATCTTGGGTTATTCGAGTAAGTGTGAAAAAGTCACCGTGACAGGGAATTGACCTATCACCGGTTAGCCACGCCCCTTAGACAACCTCATGGGTTTTTTGCCCATTTACGTTTGTTTGCTTCATATTTTACGCGTGCAAACATAATTCTTACATCATGCAACTGGACAATATTTCGCATGTTGCGTTTACGCGATTCTACCGCGACAGGTCAATATCAGATTAGACCAAAAAGCAAACTGTATGAATCAAATATTATCACCAGTGACGTTGAATTACATTACTCGGACACTCTCGATAGAAGCGACATTAAATTGATTGTACACGGACCATCGGTACCAATGGTCCGTGTACAAACCAGAATGGACCAATCAGGAAACAGCGCCCATGGCTTGTGTACTGCCAGAACGTAGCCAATTAGAGCGCACATGCTCACCATGCATGCTCCACACCCATTGGCCTTCCCACTGGAGAATTACAAGCAGATAAACAGTGGCTGACCACAAGGTTTTATGAGCGCTGTGAGAGCATGTTGTTTTGTGATTGACCACTGATTGACCTTTAGGTTCCAAGCTTTTCAAACCGGTGGTTGGGCATTGGGCATGTGCATTATCATATTCGTCTGGGAAAGCTATCTGCAGGTTATACTTCAAAATTATGTAGAGGTCTACTGCCTGTATAATAAATAGTGTACATGTACATGTAGACAACACAAGAAACCAGTGTTCTAAAATGCGCAGTCGGAGCTTACAGAGAAAAATAATACAGTTTTTGTTGAGTTTGAGAAAGCCCATCGTTTTCTGGGACAAGATAACCGAAGAAAAAGTAAGGGTTGGGGTCCGTTTGAAAAGTTTCTGACTGAATAAAACCTTAATGTTCAGAGTCATATTATCAAATCTGGCAATTACATGAAAGCTTTGTCCTGTGACAGACGGTAATACACGTACACCTGTCATAAAATGTGATTCTAAAATATAGTAACATTGAAGTTTGATCGAGCAACAATCTGGCTATGAATTTTAGTTCATTAAGAAATCCATTTGACATTGACGATGATGCTTGAAAAGTGCTGTTTCCCGTCTTATAAATGTGAACCCGTAACATGTCAATCCAATAAAACAAAATCTCAAGACCAAGGCTTAAAGTCTCCGTTATCAAAATACATGTACTCGATCTGCTTATTTATTTTGCAACAAGCTCTAGTGAGTACTTTGAATTTTACAGCTGCAAATCAAAACATTTGGGAGGAGTGGCGTGCATTGCCAGAGGAAAAAAAGGAAAACTACAAAAAAACCCAAACAAACAAACAAACAAAAACAAAAAAGCTATAGCTGCTGAAAACTAAAGGATTGATGTTCTGGGTATGTATTTGGGTAACATTAAGTTGCAACAACGAAAGTGACGATCCAACAAAGCAAAAAAAATTGACTGACAGACCAACAACCACCCGCTTAAAAGATAGTACCGCATGCAGTCCCTTTAATTGTTCTTTTTCTCGACAAACGTGAAGACACAACACGCTGCAAATTGCACCCGCAGCCCTTTCCCTTCCACTCTCGCACCCCGCTTTTGACTTAACAAGACTCAAGACACTACAAATTAGTGCCCTCATCCCCACTTTTCCCTTCCTCACGCTCCACTTTTGCCTTCTCGCACACACTTCCCCTTCTCGCGATTTTCCCTTCTCGAGCACCCCACTTTTCCATTTTCGCACCCGACTTTTCCCTTCACGCACCCCTCTTTTCCCTTTTCGCACCACTCTTTTCCGCTCTTGCACTCCGCTTTTAACTCAACAAACCTGAATACTCCCCACACTGCAAATCCACGCCGTCCGCACCTCTCGTTTCCCTTAATTCTCGCAACCCACTTTTCCCTTCTCGCACCCCTCTTTTCCGTTCTCGCGCCCCTCTTTTGACTCGACAAAACTGAATACTCTGCACCCTCGAAATTTGTTCCTGTACCCCACATTTACCTTCTCGCACCCCACTTTTCCCTTCTTGCACCCCTCTTTTGACTTGACAAAACTGAAGGCTCAACACACTGCAAATTGGGGCCCACACCCCTCTTTTCCCTTCTTGCACGCCTCTTTTCCCTTCTCGCAGCCCACTGTTATTTCTCGCACCCCTCTTTTCCGCTCTCGAACTCCACTTTTGACTCGACAAAACTGGATACCCCCGCACACTGCAAATTTGTTCCTGCTCCCTTGCCCCCCTTTTTTCTTTTTGCACCCCACTTTTCTCTTCTCGCCACCCCATCTTTTCATTTTGCCACCCCTTTTCCGCTCTTGCTCTCCGCTTTTTGGACTCTCGCTCCCGTGCCCCACGTTTTCCGCTCGCACCCCACTTTTCCCTTCTCGCACCCCTCTTTTTACTCGACCAAACTGAAGGCTCAACACACCACAAATTCACTCCTTGCCCCTTTTAAAAATCTTTTTTGCACCCCTCTTTCCCTTCTCGCACCCCACTTTTTCCTTTTCACACCCCTCTAGTTTTCCCTTCTCGCACCCCACTTTTTCCTTCTCGCACCCCTCTTTTCCGTTCTGGCACCCCGCTTTTGACTCGACAAAATTGAATACTCCCGCACACTGCAAATCCATGTCCGCACCTCTTTTTTCCCCTCTCGCACCCCCACTTTTTCCTTCTTGCACCCCTCTTTTCCCTTCTCGCACCCCTCTTTTCCGTTCTGGCACCCCGCTTTTGACTCGACAAAATTGAATACTCCCGCACACTGCAAATTCGTTCCTGCATCCCCTTTTCCCTTTCCGCCCCAAACCTCCCCCGCATGGAGGGAAAAGTGGGATGCGAGAAGGGAAAAGGGGGTGCAAGAGCGAATTTGCATGAGAGGAGTATTCAGTATTGTCGAGTCAATAGCGGGATTCAATAACGGAAAAGAGGGGTGCGAAAAGGGGAAAGGGGATGCAGGAACGAATTTACAGTGTGCGGGAGTATTCAATTTCGTGGAGACAAAAGCGCGTGTGAGAACGGAAAAGAGGGGTGCGAGAAGGGAAAAGAGGGGTGCGGGCGCGAATTTGCAGTGTGTTGAGCCTTCAGTTTTGTCGAGTCAAAAGAGGGGTGCGAGAAGGGAAAAGAGGGGTGCGAGCGGAAAACAGTGGGGCACGGGGAGCGAGAGCGGAAAAGAGGGGTGCAAAAGGAAAAGATGGGGTGCGAAAAGAAAAAAGGGGGCAAGGGAGAAGGAAAAAAATTTGCAGTGTGCGGGGGTATTCAGTTTTTTCGAGTCAAAAGCGGAGTTCGAAAGCAGAAAAGAGGGGTGCGAGAAATAACAGTGGGCTGCGAGAAGGGAAAAGAGGGGTGCGGACCCCAATTTGTAGTGTGTTGAGCCTTCAGTTTTGTCGAGGCAAAAGAGTGGTACAAGAAGGGAAAAGTGGGGCGCGAGAAGGAAAATGTGTGGTACAGAGGAACAAATTTCCAGTGTGCAGAGTATTCAGTTTTGTTGAGTCAAAAGGGGGGGCGAGAACAGAAAAGTGGGTTGCGAGAAGGGAAACGAGAGGTGCGGACGGCGTGGATTTGCTGTGTGGGGAGTATTACGGGTTCACATTTATAAGACGGGAAACAGCGCTTTTCAAGCATCATCGTCAATGTCAAATGGATTTCTTAATGAACTTAAATTCATAGCCAGATTGTTGCTCGATCAAACTTCAATGTTACTATATTTTAGAATCACATTTTATGACAGGTGTACGTGTATTACCGTCTGTCACAGGACAAAGCTTTCATGTAATTGCCAGATTTGATAATATGACTCTGAACATTAAGGTTTTATTCAGTCAGAAACTTTTCGAACGGACCCCAACCCTTGTTTTTTCTTCGGTTATCTTGTCCCAGAAAACGATGAGCTTTCTCAAACTCAATAAAAACTGTGTTATTTATTTACAGAGGTAAGCTCCGACTGCACATTTTAGAACACTGGTTTCTTGTGTTGTGTACATGTACATGTACACTATTTATTATACAGGCAGTAGACCTCAACATAATTTGGGAAGTATAACCTGCAGATAGCTTTCCCAGACGAATATGATAATGCACATGCCCAATGCCCAACTACCGGTTTGAAAAGCTTGGAACTTAAAGGTCAATCAGTGGTCAATCACAAAACAACATGCTCTCACAGCGCTCATAAAACCTTGTGGTCAGCCACTGTTTATGTGCTTGTAATTCTCGAGTGGAAAGGCCAACGGGTGTGGAGCATGCAAGGTGAGCATGTGCGCTCTAATTGGCTACGTTCTTGCAGTACACAAGCCACTGGCGCTGTTTCCTGATTGGTCCATTCTGGTTTGTACATGGACCATCAATTTAATGTCGCTTCTATGGAGAGTGTCCGAGTAATGTTATTGGTCTGTGATGTAAATCAAAGGGGAAGGAGACATGGGATTATATCCAGTTCAGTGTCATACAAGGGGGTGTCGGTCACTTCGCCCATTTTCCATTCTGCCCACAACCACTTCGCCCACCTACCACTAGGATAAACTGTTGTACATACAGTGAGTTAAACATGGTTACATATGTGAATACATGTAACTGAATAAAACTGCATAATATAAATGTACCAAGGGATGCATTTCCAAAGAATATTGACCAGTTCCAAAACTTACTACATGTATAGATTTTTTAATCTAGACTATTACTGGCTGTTTTCAACATTAAAAAAGCCTATGTTTACATTCCTGCAAGTAGTTTTAATGTTTATGGGATTACAAACTGAAATCTGTGTCACGTTTCCAGATATCTTTGGTTGCGCATACAGAAACACATTTTACACATAAACATGATCTCTAAGTTGAGAATAGTTGTCTTCAATTTTCTGAGACAACTATTCTCATTGCACTTGGGGGGTATGTGTACTCGCCCCGAGGTTGAATCGCACGAAGAGCATCTTGTTTAGGTGCATTGCATATCAACGAACAATCCTTGTGGGAACACATTCCAGCCAATCAAAAGTTTTTGGAATTTTGCTTTGCTTGTTAAAACACACACTGTGATTGGATTAGGGCACCTGTATTAAATTTTATGATTCTCATTTCTTTTACCACTTGAGATAGGGTTGGTTGGTTGGTTGGTTAAAAAAAAAATCACGTAAAAAAAAAACCAAAGTCCATGTTGCTGGTGTAGAAATGACTGAATAAACCAGGCCAAGTGCACATTTTACATATTTTCTTGTTACTAGTTATATTGAAAACAAGTAACTTTTTATGAAGGTTATAGCTATCCGTGTATTAAAATACATGTTTTCTGAATTTCTGAATAAAAGCTGAAAATCATGTGTTTCCAGGGCTTTTTTTCAAAGGTCATGCTGGCCATTCTTTTTTAATCTTCAATTTTTTTTAAATTTTGTCTTTTTAGCAGGGTCAGCGGGAAAAACAGAAGTTTTTTCCCCTGGTCAGGAGCCCAAAGGGTGCCCTAATGCTTGTTACTGGCGATGTCAATATTCACACATTTTGTTATAATTTCAAAGAGTTTGAAATTGCAATCTGTTTCAGTACCCCAATAAAGATATTGAAAAATAAGGAAATCTGCATAAAAATTGATTGGCCTGAATCTGATTGTATTAAAACAATGCTTCTAGGCAATTGGCATTTTCAACACGCACACGTACCATGTGCAGTATAAAATAAAAATCAAGAAAACTTTGTTTTTGACGCAAAAATTTCTTAATAGAGCTTTCCGACATCTAAAGTGGAGCAACATTAACTCCTTTTGATATGGGACAAAGGTATGTGACAAGAATCAAGACATCGAACTTTTACAAGCCTTGGGAAAACTGTTTGAGGCAAAATGGCCTTATCAAATCACTGAAGTCAGTCATGTGGTAAGGGCCAATGAAACTTGAGACTTATGGACAGGGATTGAATAGAAACATTCTGCACAAATATACTAGGCTGATCACTGATGTGGTTGATCACTAAAGTTACATGTACCTGTACTGAATGTTGTCCAGCTCTTATTTTATTTTGGCACATACATGTAGATTTTTTTTGTTCTTCAGTTTGTTTGTTTTTTGCATCAGGTCTTATTCAAGAAGTGCTTTTACTTTGAAACTTCCACTGAGTGACACTTCAAGTTTACTCTTAAATACGTTAATTGGCAAATCAGAATGGAACCTACCGAAAAGGGGTGTACTGCTCTTCCAAAGTTACCGGTTTAGGCCATGTTACACACCCAAGTCTTCTTTCATCCTGTGGCACCCATCTTGGAACTAAAAAAAAATTCAACTAAATAAAAATCACAGAGGAATATCATTATGAAAAAAAGGAAATTTTTCCCCCCAAAAGGCAGAAATGTACATCAAAAGCCAATGTTAAACTGAATAATCATCATCAGCTAGGATTTTGAGCATGGGGGAGGGAGGGCATTAGCAGGGAGGGCTAAAGTGGGGGGCTGACCGAATGGCTGCATTAGACGTACGAGTACCGGTAGACATGCATAATCATGATCACATGGGGAAAAGGGCAATGAGTTTTCATCAGAACTGAAATATTTTGCACATAATACAATTTGGGAGACAATGCAAGTATTTATTGTTGTATGATCGTTAACGTAGTTATTGTCGAGATCGGTGCAGACCTGAAGTCCAAGCAGCCTAGATATACCTCACAGTAAACAGAGGTTGGGAAGGCAAACCTTTAGGAGTGTTGGTGAAAGGGAATCTTTCATCTCTAATCTTTCCAGGGTCTCCTACTTTTTTGGTCCCATAAATGTCACGGTGTAACAAAGCCTTCCATACATGGTTGATTTGATGAGCACAACAGACAACCTTCTGATCTAACCCCATCAAAAATTTTAAAAATCTGACCTGTAGTGCAAAGAATGTGGATAATATAATATTCTTATTGCTTGTTTTCACTGCTGTTTTGCACCAAATGCGACAAAGCATACCCACTATAAGAAGTTATTCAATTGTGATGGCATGTAAACAATTGGTCACACAATCGGTCTTTTTTCCTTCACAGCCTCGGTGTAGAGAGGGCAAAGAGTCTACACAACGCTACCCTGTAGAGAAACTCTCCCTGAAGGCACTGACGAACATGCAAACAAAAACACTTTAGGCCAGCTGTAAATGTTGTAGCTGAACGCTACTATCTCACTATGTATTTCGCCCACTAGATCATTTCCAAGTGAGCCCACGTCCCACTCTGAAAATGCGCATCCTTTCTAGTGTGCCACTTTGTTTACCTTCCTGATGGGTGTGTAAACAGAGTGAAGAGATAATCCGTTAATCCCTCCACAGGATCCCTTCTTATCAGCTGGCGAGTACACCATGCAAAGGGCCAAGAATGGCGTATTAATACACCAGTGATCCGACAATTAAAAATTATATTTTATGCTACATTCAAGGAAAGACTGCTTTGTAATGCTTTGTTATGTTTATCACTGACCACAGAAAATTCTCTTAAAGATCGGCATTTTTAAAATCATGCACTTTATTTTATAGACGGACTGATACGCCCTGCGTGTAAGGCTTGCTGGTGCGCTATAGGAAAAGATCGCGCTGGGAATCGCGTACTCAGTCGTGTTCATCGCCGAAGACATGAGCCTGAGTAGTAGGAAACTGAGAGTTCTGGACCACACGCCCTTTTCACCCATCACACTCACCGGGGATTCCCACTCACCTTTTGACCCCGGCACACTTTTCCTGTAAACAACTCTTGACTAGCACCGGGGATTTCCATTTCACTGACCTTGAACTTTTGACCCCGGCTGTAAACAACTCGTGACTGGCACTCACTCACAAACAAAAAGGGACTTTCCGTCGACCCGAACTCGTGACCTCTACTTAAAGCATGGCTCTGTTCAAAGGAAAACACGCTATATTTACAACCGCCTTAAATAAATGACCTATATTTAAAAAACATGTCAAGTCAAGTCGATAGAAAAAAATGATAAAAATTTTAGAAACCTATATATAAATAGAGACATGAGCAACCTTCTACACAGACCAATACTAAAATATTTTACTCGATTTAAGAAGGTGTTTTTAGAAGACTTTGTCAAACGGTATAACATTCTGCTACCGGCACCTAAAAATAAACATCATACACGATTTGAACTAATAAACGCGATCAAAGAGGATCAAAAACAATTTAGATATCTCCCGCGTCAGTCATATCGGCAGCTGTTGAAAACGGTACAAAAATATAATATTCCTTTTGCAAAGAAAGATAGATAGGTCAAACAGGACTTTATCGATGCGATTAAAGCTTACACTCAGCCTGAGGAAATTGCGGAAGTCGACATTAGAAACGTCAGGCGCTTTCAGGGTAATTTTCGCAATTGGGAATTGATACCCCGTTTCTTTGAATATGACCTAATACACTTTTTTGATTTTTACAAAACTGTCATCGAGAAAAAAGCTTTGGAAGAACTAAAAGAAATTGGTTCGTACAAATTGCAAACGGCTCTAAAAGTTCAGTTTAGATTGGAAAAACCTGAAAAAACTGAATTTGGCGTATTCCCCTTTCCGAGCGACAACGATGCAGTCGCAAATAAAGCCGACGTTAAAAATGCACTCACTGAACAGAGGGAAAAACAAATAAAAGAGGTGGAGGCTCATACACAAAAAGGCTCGGGTTGGATCTTTGACAAAGTTGTCGCTTTTTACATCAACGTGGTTAAATATAATCCAGTGGGTTCTTCTTACATTCCGTTGCCTAAGGAACTGTTAGACAAAAAAGCAATCATAAACGTCCAAAATAAAGATCAAGAATGTATCCGATGGGCGTTGCGGGCAGCTTTAAAGTTATATTCAGACGACGTCAAAAGTCAGCTGGAAACAAATCCAAAATATAAAATACATGACGAGCGACCTTAGACTTACCGGTTAGAATCAGATGGTTTAAATTTTACAAACATAAGCTTTCCAACACCGATTTCACAAATCCCTCGTATCGAATCGCAAAATAACTTGGCGATCAATGTGTTTGGTTACACCAAAAAAGATGGTCTTTACATTCTTTACAAAAGCAAGCGTCCAGAAGAACCGATCAATTTACTTTACTTTAACAAAGTGACGAAAATCATTACTGTTGGATTAAAAACTTTTCTCGGTTGACGGGTGACATCAAGAAACACAACGGCCAAAAACACTGGTGTTTCAATTGCATGTCGCATTTCCAAACGGAAGAAAAGTTAATCAGACACAAAGAAGATTGTCAAGG
Organism: Acanthaster planci; assembly: GCF_054643075.1. Taxonomy (NCBI): domain Eukaryota; kingdom Metazoa; phylum Echinodermata; class Asteroidea; order Valvatida; family Acanthasteridae; genus Acanthaster; species Acanthaster planci. The sequence continues at coordinate 13,854,250 of NC_141786.1, read as the reverse complement.
CTTAAACGTTCCCACATGTACGGTCGAGATGCCGGTCAAAGGTGAGAATATACTCAAGTTCAAAAATTACAAAAATAAACAAGATGTTCCTTTTGTCATTTAAGCCGATTTTGAGTCTGTTTTAGAAAATTACCGCCGGCAGACACAAACACTCTCAAAACACAGATTCACAAGCCTTGTGGATACTCATACGCGGTCGTCAGATGCGATGGAGTTTGCACTAGCCAAAAGACGTACAGAGGTCAAGACGCGGCTGTTAATTTTGTAGGGTCACTTTCTCAGGAAACAGAGAATATCAACGAAACGTTTAAAAACAAAGCGAATTACGAAAAATGTAATCGCTGCTGGATCTGCGAAAAGTTGATAGATCGAGCGAAGTGAGCGGAAGAATCTCATTGCCAGTGTGACATTCCAAATGAACCAAAAACAAAAGCTGACAAACTTGATTTCTGTCATAAAAATGAAGCTGGTTTCAGAGAATGGGTATGGTTAGATTGCAAAAAGCCTATCAATAATTTTAGAAAGGTTAGGGACATTGCCACGTGACGGGGAAAAACCGAGGCCCTGCGCACGCCAGTTGTAATCTCAAGTTAAGAATGATGGTTGATCAAACACCCATTCCGGTGATTTTACATAATTTAGAAAAATATGACGCACATTTAATCATGCAGGGCGCTCACAAATTTTACGGGAAATCAATTAAGTTGATCGCTAAAAATACTGAAAATTACATTTCGTTTTCTTTTGGCCAATTCAGATTTCTAGACTCATTTCATTTCATGGCGGCCTCGCTAGATCGGTTGGTTAAAAATTGTTCACCCGATGATTTTAACTTACTTTGCGAAAGGTTTCCAAATAACAGTAATTTATTGTTGGAAAGGGAATTTACCCCTATGAGTATATAGACTCATTTAATCGGTTCCAAGAGAGACAACTCCCGCCAGTAGACGCTTTTTATAGCTCTCTGAAGCAGGGAGGAATAACCGAGCAAGAATACGCTCGTGCAGAGACAGTATGGCAAGCCTTTGGTTGTAAACACCTAGGCGACTACCACGACCTATACGTGGAAACGGACGTGTTATTGCTAGCGGCTGTTTTTGAAAACTTCCGGAAAGTCTGTAAACAACACTACGGCCTTGACCCAGCCAACTATTATACGTCACTGGGCCTGCCGTGGGATGCATTGTTAAAGCATTCGGGTATACAATTGGAACTACTGACAGACATTGATAAGCACTTGTTCTTTGAAAGGGCAAAAAGAGGTGGTATTTCGAGTGTGGGTGCAAAGCGATATGCAAAGGCCACTAATCCAGAACTACCTGATTACGACCCAGATAAGCCAGAGTCACAGATCATGTATTTGGACGCAAATAATTTATACGGCTGGGCGATGAGCAAATATCTGCCTGTAGGGGAATTTACCTGGGAAACAGACTTAGAAAAATTTACTAACTATTACATCAAAGAGTTGCAACTAACTGACGACTATGGTTACATGTTTGAGATTACTATGGATTATCCGGAACGTCACCATGACAAACATAATGACTTTCCACTTGCACCCGAAAATATGTCGGTCCCGAACGAATGGCTTTCGAGCTATCAACAAAATTTAATTGGTAATGGCGAAGTGAGTACCGTCTCGGTAGACAAACTCGTGTCTACTCTCAACACCAAACGAAAATATGTGTGCCATTATCGTACATTGCAAAAATATCTCAAACTCGGGTTGTGGATCAAAGAAGTTCGCCGAGTATTAAAATTTCGCCAAAAGCCGTGGATGAAAAGCTACATCGATAAAAATACCGAATTGCACAAATTGGCCAAGTCTGATTTTGAGAAGGATATCTTCAAATTAATGAACAACTCGGTTTTTGGCAAGACGATGGAAAATGTTAGATATCGAATTGACGGTCATTTAGTGAGAGACTTACAAGACGCTGACAAATACAGAAATTTAACTTATAAACCAAATTACAAATCGACGGTACCTTTCGAGGATTGCGAGCTTTCGTTTGTGGAGATGTACCGAACCAAAACAAAATTAAATAAGCCAATCTATTGCGGTGTAAGTATTCTCGATATCTCAAAAACGTTAATGTACGATTTTTATTACAACGAGCTAAAAGCCAATTTTGGTGAGGGGGTACGCTTACAATACACGGACACTGATTGTCTATCAGTTCAAATCGAGCGAAGCTCACATTCCTTGGTCGACTACCTGAACGAAAAGTGCAATTTATTTGACTTTAGTAATTACCCGCCCGATCATCCGCTTTAGAGCACCAAAAATAAAAAAGTCATAGGCAAAATGAAAGACTAATTTGGTGGCAAAACAATTTTAGAAGCCGTGTGCATCAGACCCAAAATGTATTCGATCTTAACTACCAATCACAATTTAAAGAAGGCGAAAGGGGTTTCAAAAGTAGTAACTGAGAAACGGTTAACCCACGAGATGTATAAAAGCTGCCTATTTGACCAAACGCATTATTTCAATAAACAACAATTATTTAGATCGGATAAACATCGGGTGTTCACGATCTCTCAACAGAAACTTAGTCTGTCACCGTTGGACACAAAGCGCTACATATTATCAAATGGAATCGATACGTTAGCTTACGGGCATAAGGACATAAGCTAATTCGGTGTCTTCGGGTACTACCTGAAGTTCCTCTTTGACGAAACTCCTATTTGGGCCGTTTAATATATAGTACAAAGCTGGATCCGTTTTACCCTCTTGCCTTTCACTCGTTTAAACTGACTCGTGCGCTTTTCAATTTGATAGACGTCCACTGACCAGATCGGATCCGTCGCCCTTCTGACGGTACCTCCCTCTTGCTCGCCCGGGTAATATAAATACCTAACGACCGGGTCTGGAGGAAGTTCTCTTTGGGTAGTTCTTACAGGTGCACTCGGTTCTTGTTTCACTCCGCTCGCTAATTTGACGGCTTCTGCAGGAACGGCATCGATTAAACGCGTTTTTTCCTCGTTCAACGATTTTATAACTTGAGGCAAACGTTCTACCCATTCCACGTTTCGCTGGCCCACGTTTATCATTTCTTGAGCGTATTGGTGGCCGAATAAACGCTCGGCTAATCTGAGATCTGTGTACCCTAGGTTCACCCACTTGAATTTGTACTTTATTTTTTGTCATTAACCGTTTGAAGTCGCCTTTGAATTCAGTTCCCGAGTCTACCATTACGAATTTGGGCCAGGCCAGAGGTGATCCCTCGTAAATTTTCTTGGTCGCTTCACTCACTTGCTCGGCGGTTTTACTGGTCAACGGCTCGGCTTCTTTATACCGGGAACCCACGTCTACCACGGTCAAAGCGTACTTAAACGTTTTTCTTTTAACGCGGTCCCAGGGTAAATACAAAACGTCCATTTGATGCGCGTAATTAGGTTCGACCGATTCTGATTGCAACTTTGTGGGTCTGGATACGAAATATGGTTTTGGTAAATATATTTACCAAATGGCCTGCTTTTTTAGGCAGTTTCTGATAACTGATTTGTCAGCACCGTACTTTTCGTGTAGATGATCGACCGCGCTTTCTCCTCGCCAGTAACCCTGCGGGCTGTAAATCAACTTTGAAAATTCTCTCTCCATTTTAAAATAAGTTACGCAAATTGATAAGTTAACAACCCCACCAAGGCCGTCCCGGATATAATTCAAACAAACTTGCGAATCTTTTGGTCTTCGGAAGGCTCGTAAAAATCGGCCAACTTACGCTCTGGCGGTAATGGCGTGATACTCTTACTGGTCAATTTCGAATAAGCTCGTAAGGCTTCGTCCACGTTTACAAATGTTTGCTGACTCGCGCGTTCTTGTCGCATTCGTTAGTTTAAAAAGTCTAGCATGTGTACGCGGTTTTGTTCCCAGGATTCCTTCGCTTGCGTCAATTGCTCCAACGCGAGATCGTGGCGCTTTCGTTCTTCGTCGACTTTACTTTTTGATAAACTGCTAAATAAAAAAATTGAGCCCGTGAATGCCAAGGCGTTTACTATCGCTCCTCCCACCATTATTAAAGCACTAGCCATTTTTAAAATAAGGTTAAATTAAATTAAATGAATAGCAAAAATAAAGATCAATTGTCGGAGATTAATAACAAATTAATCGATATTCAAACCGAACAGGTAGAAACTCAGCTAAAGATCGACGACATGCATGCTGAAATCGCCCATATGTTAGGTAGAAAGTACGAGGACCTGTTTTTTGAAGCGGGTTTAACGTTAATCGCGTTTTCTTTTCTTTTTAAAATAAAATAAGAATAGTATTATATAAAAGTAGTATGTCACAACAATATACCAAAAAGCTAAACCCGAGTCGCAGGCTTAAAGTTCCTCGCGCGATCAGAGGCGAAAGGCGCGAAGTCACCATTACGCACAACCCGAGCACCATAGCCGCGGGTCACACGTTAAACGTAAAATTTCCAGCCCTAGGCACGGACGACGTCATTGTACCCGGCTCGGCAAAGTTGGCTTTTAAACTCGACCTTGACGGCGCCTCGGACGACAACCGGACCGTGTATAACAACGTGGCGAGAAACCTGGTTTCGGAAATAAACGTGAGTCTACAGGGAAGTTACCGAGATGCAGACGTATTTCACAATTTCAAGGACAATTGGTTGCCGTTGTCGCAGACTAAAAGAATGGCGTACTTTGGTTTGGAAAAGGAAAACGTGGCCAAGATACGTCTCGTTGCTGGCGATAAAAGCGAAGCCGCCAACAGCGGTAAAGATAAAGCGATTGCCGATGCTTTGAAAAATCGCTATGCGATTCCGCTGGACACGCCTATGTTTACGGATCATTCTCCATTCTACCCGTCGTGGTTTAAAGAGCCTCTGACGTATCAACTAACTTTTAACGGGCACGACAAAGTGGTCAACTCGTCAGATACAGCCGCAGAATATCAAATTTCAGATCTCACCTTGGAATACGAAGTAGTCACCAATCGAGACTTGGCGCAAACACTAAAAAATTTAAAAAACGATGTATTACCTATTTGACCGAGTGCATTCCTGGAAAAAACAGGTCGTAAACAAGAGTGACACTTTATGGAACATCAGCATCAACCAGAGTATTACAAGTCTAAAAGGTGTGTTGATCCTGTTTAGAGATCCGGTTATCAAAAACCTGCAAAAATTTTATAATCCGCATATCACAAAAACGGTCGTCACGGTCGAAGGGAAACCTTTTCAATTGTACTGGCAGGGTCTGTTTGAATATCAACATTGGAATGAAGTTACAAATACTTTGGTGATTCGGATAAAGAATTGGCTAGAGGGGTCGTCTCAGACATATCTTTTTTGGGAGTAGACTTAGCCGACTATTTAAAAGACAAATACGGTTTGTGGCTCGACTTTCGCAGTTCTGACGACAATTCTGCCCACGGATCGGGTAGGCCTCTTGGCGGAGGAGGGGACATCTCGATTCAGATGGAACGAACGGCCGAAACAGCGGGGGCGCTGACGATGTACGTGTTCCTGGTGATGGACGCGCAGCTCACGGTGGAAGACGGAAATTTTAAAAGTTTAGTTTATTAAAATGAGCGAACAAAGTGAATGGTATAAAAATCCTCACTGCGCCTTAATCGTGGGTAAGACGGGTAGCGGAGAGACTCTGTGGATTTTAAATCTATTGGAGAATGAATATAAATTCGCGTTTGAAGCTGTAGTTATTATCCGTCCAACGCTTTTTAAGAATAAAACTTATTTAGAACGGCTGTGGATATACACCGACGAAAACGTTTACCTGTGTGATTTAGATCGGGAAAAGGCTAGAGTTAAACGAGGCAATCGATTTTTTTCAAAAAATATTTGACGGGGTAAATACTTTGTTTATTATCGACGACTGAACAGCCGATCAATTTATCAAGTACCGAAAGAAGTCTAAGGGTACCAATACGTGCGCGTTGTCTAAAATGGCGTTTTCGGGTAGACACTACCTTCACAGCTGCTGGCTACTCACCCAAAAGTACAATTTGGTGCTAAAAGATTTCCGAGAGAATACCGCCTGGACTGCGATATTCTATTGCAAAGATCGTGGTTCCTTTGACCAATGTCTCGACGAAAACGATGTAGTGCCGGATGAAAAACGAGATGAAATTAAAAGGTACTTACGCGACGTGAGATTTAGTAAATTGGTTTTAAATACGGAGCCTCCGGCTTGTTATTTCATTAAATAAAAATGAGATAATGTATGAACGAACGAAGCGTAGCAAAATGGAATGTAAAATTTGCAAACGATGCCGCAAATCAAAATCGTTGGAAGTTACAGATAGCGGTAAGGCTTGCTCGGGTAGTATTAGTTGTAACGCTGCTGCTAAAGTTTCTAATCGGCATAAATGCAAAGACGGAAGACAAAAATCTCGTTGCATTAAATGTGGTGGAAACGGTATATGTGAACACGGGAGACAGAGATATCGTTGCGTTAAATGTAATGGAAACGGTATATGCGAACATAAAAAAAGTAGAGAATATTGTAAAATTTGTAGCGACCCAGTTGAAGTGACGATTTGAGGTTGGATTAGCGGCGCTCGACAAAAGGACAAAATGTAAAATAGATTTGATCTTAATAATTTTATTGATACAGATTTCTGTCGCGGACTGATTGAGGACTACCCCCTTTGTTTTTACCCTGATTGCGAAGCTCAGATGCAATTTTTAGAACAATAAAACGATCTTTGTACCATCGAACGATTAGATAATAAAATTGGTCACATTAAGTCTAACGTCGTACTTTGCTGTTTAAAGTGTAACCTCGCTAAAAAGAGTGAAAAGCTAATCGTTATCTCGTCTAACGATTTGAAGGCTAGTTGTTAAGTATCTATTTATTTGCTTTACTTTGCTGATTAACTAGTTACAAATTACTTACCCTTTGTTACAATTGGGCTATGTCAGCTCGGTTGTAACTTATTTTTATTTTATTTATATTAAATGATAACGGTGCTAGAATACGTACAGCTAGTTACTCAACTAGTTATAGCATCTAACTTAACTTACTATACAGTAGAGTACCTACGCCTAAAGCACACTTACAACAAAATAAAACGTATATATTTAAATGGACGACATCAAAAGCATTCTCAACGATTCAAAAAGCGGAGCGAGCAGCGAATCAACTATAACGAGCGTCAAAGACAGACTTTGCGCGATAGCCGCGTCAGGCGAGAGTAAGAAATATCTCGGCAAAGAATATTCGATCAAAGAAATTGAAACCATGTCATCCAAAGAACAAGAAAGGCTGTTTAACCTCTACGAAGTTAAATTTGGCAAAGAGATCGTGAAAACCCTCGGCCACGCTATTTTAAGTTTGTATTCTCGCTTACTAGGAATAGCTACTCCGATCGATCTACTCGGATTCAAGGTGAACCTAACGTCCGAAGAAGCGCTGACTAAAGACCTAAACGACGACCCGATTATCAGTCAGACCATGGGACACCTACTCACCGAGGTCTGTTACAAGTACGGTGTGTACTTGTCACCACTTACAGCCGCGTTGATTACCACTAAGCATCTGGAGTTCAACAAGAGCTCTGTTATATTAAAAGAGGATCTCAACGAACGAAGTGACCCCGACACCAGCGAACAACGAAGCGAGCAAAGCGAGCAGCGAATCGAGACCTCAGACGGTAACTAAACGTAAAGTAAACGTTAAAAATCCAAAGCGTGTAGAACAAGGTAAGATATTAGCCGAGCATAACAAAAGATGAAGCAACAGCTCGCCAAGATGAAATTAGCGAGCGAAGAGAGCAGCGAAGAGATGAACGAAAATAAAATTTATCAAACGGTTACAGAGCACAGAAACTTGATATTTGGTGGATTGGCCATCTCTGCGCTTGCGGTCTTTTAATTTGGAAAAATAAGTCGAGCGCTCAACCTACTCAGCAAATTAAGAACCAATTAGATCAACTAAAAGTGAGCAGCGACCGACCTGAGATTTTGGATATGGAATAAATTTAAAAGTTCTTTATATAAATATAAGTAACGCTTAATCAATCGACGTAAACGGAATCGCCAATACGGTTTACCACGGTGCAGTCGTTTCGGGACTATCGCTAGGTTACGCCATGCTATCGAGCAAGCTGTTCAAGGTCAAACCGCCGGACCTAAATAAGTTGTCTGCCGAAGACGCGTTGAAATTGACCGCGCTGTCTAGCGGTGCCCTGTTTACCCAGGGTTGGTTGGTAGCGCAGGGTATTCTGCCCGCAAGCCTTCCCACCGCTTAAGTTTCTTTATTTTAAAGTTAAAGTGAAATGGCGGATGGAGGAGTTGATTTTGAAGAAATACCACTAGAAAACAAAGAAGAGACCGATGAAAACCTTCACTCGGCGTGGGAGGACTTAATGCTTAATCCAACGCAAACAGAAACGTCGTTAGAAGACACTGATTTTACACATCCTATTACTGTTGGGCCAGACAAAGAAGAGTTAATTAAAGACGTCGATCCTTTACACGAAACAGAACTAACAATACAAGTCAACTTAATGGATCTTAGGCAATTGTTATGCGAATCTAAAGTGAACGATTTTTACTCAGCTATCGAAAAAGAAACTGGTTACGAAACAAAAATAAAAGACCCAAATATTTTTAATTTAGATAGTAAAGATCGCCTGTACGTAAAGTTTGAAGGCAAAAAAGTTCTTTTAACCCAAGAAAAAAATAGTGAAGTATTTCTTAGCCTAAATACTCTTAGACAAAGAACAAACACAGATTTTATAAGACGCGTTTTAGGCTTGCGTCATTACGTTTCCAGCAAAACAAAAGAAGAAGCTGCTGGGGTGTCTCTCAAACTTGCAGAGCTTCATTCCGAGATCATAGAATTGGTAGAACTAACCCAAGAAGCAGATCTAGTGAGCGACATTGTAGAAGACCTCACTCGTGACGTAGACGTTCAATCCGAAAGGTTAAATTACAGAGAACTCGTCGCTTTAGATAAATCGTTACAAACGGTAAAAGGAGAATTAATTTTAAATCAAGGTAAATTAGATGAGTTAGACGCAAAAATTCAACAGTTTGAAGCCAAGTTGGAAGAAGCAACATCTGAAGGAGAACGTACAGAACTTCAACGGCAATTGAGCGACTTACGAGTCGATAGACGGGTAGATTAGAAGTCATCAATAGAAACACCGATCAATTGGGTCGCATCAAGGAAACGATCGAAAAGATCATGAATTCGGAATTGCCACTACGCGAGAAGATTCGAACGATATTTAGAGAACAAGGCGTCACGATCGTAAGCATTTTAACGGCTTTTAGTTTAGCTGTGAGTACCATCGTTAGTAGTATCGTAGCTAGCGTTAGAGCTGTTGGAACTCCTAGTGTAACGCCTGAACCGACACCTCCTTCCAAAGGTGCAATTACCGATTGGATCAAACGTCAACTGTGGAACCTGGCTAACGTATTGAAGAAACTCTATAGAATACTATCTTGTAGAAACAAATACTATCTTATTACGAAAATTATCAACAGAAATATGATCTTTTCCTAGTGGGTAATTAAAAACTCCGGGTACATAAAATTCTTCACCTAATTCACCAAAATAAAACGAACAAAAATCAACAAATTTGAGTTTTATTGCTCCTATTATAGATAACATGTGTGATCTATAGATTTTTATTCGTTTTATGTTGTATTCCCAATTTGTGGTATATTTTTGTATGTTTCTTGAAAAATTTTCGGTAACATGATAAAATCCCAAAAAAACATCTAGTAAGCGCAAAGTCGGTTGTTCAATCTCATATTTTTCACCTGTATATAGATCACTGTATTTTTGCAAAAAGTCGGAATTAATTATCCCATCATCACCGGGTTAGGTAAGAAATCCCTCAACTCCCACTCGATCTCTGTCTCCCTCTTAATGTTTAAAAACTTCTTTTCAAGCTTAATATCTTTGACGCAGATACGTTTGGTCCCTTCTTCATTTTTGATCTCGTATTTAAGTTTAAATGTCTGCGGATTTTAGTCAAGTGAAATGTGTGGGTCTCAATATCTTTCTCCATTTTATTAATAGATATCTAATTCATTCAAAATTGTGCTGGTGTTGTTCAGGAGTTCATCTCGCTCGTTTCTCAAAGAAAAGGTCAATTTGTCGATGTTGCAAGATATCAACTTTTTAGGCGTTTTATTCGTTGAGCCGTAAGGGATAACGTCAAGCAGGTTAGAAGACTTTCCGTTATAAAAATTGATGGAATGCTCAAATTGTTGGCAGTGAATCAACGTAGGAGTTGAGTTATACTCACCTATGTAAATAACTTTGGGTGAAAGTTTGTTTTCGGGCAAGTTTAACAAGTTAGCCACCTCTCTATTGAGTCGCAATTTGAGATTGGGATCCGTAATGGTTAAGGTCACCCTTTTCGATTCTGAGTGCGCCTTAAAACTTACTCCAGGGATGGCGTTTAAAATAAAATCAAACCAAGCGATTCCGTAGTACCCGGTAGACACCACAATGCTTCCTCTTTGCGACTCGGGCAACGGTTGAGCCAAACTTGGAGCTAGCAAAGCATATATAGATTCTTTCATTCCCGTCAAAATAAGTTTTGAAGCCGTCTCTTTTCTTCTTTTTTCGTTTCTGTCCAAATTTGTAGCCCATTGAATGTCGGTGTCTTGTGTTACGTATAAATATTCAGCTTCAAACTGAATGTTTTTGACTTGGACTACTTTATCGCCTTTAATGTTGTTAATCTCGTTTTTTAATTCAAACGTTTGAGGATTTTCAGTCAAGTAAAACGTATGTGTTTCCATTTTTAAATTAAACTATTTTTAAACTTCTCCATAGCGTTTTCCCAGTGCTTATCCGAAACTTGATATAGATCTTTCACCTTAGATTCGGTTTCCCCAGTTGTGTCTTGATAACACACCGCGATTAAAGCCTTCAACGGTTTACCTCGAGAGATCTTACCGTTTAAAACTTGGTTTAACTTGTATTCTATTTCACCCGCTTCGCCGTTTTTAAAACAAATGTTATATTTTTGTAGGGTTTTTCTCGATTTTGGCGGCTTAGGTTTTTTTCCAAACGTGATGATTAAAGTACCGATCTCCCATGTCTGCGGGGGTATACGAAGAAATCCATCCAAGAATTTGACCACAATGTTCACACACATATCTTTCATCTATTTCGAATATTTGGTGGTTACAAGGTGGTCTCGGTTTACTTTGTTTTTGAGATCCCGCCATGTGTACTTCCTTTAGATTCAGCAAGTGGCAAAGTTCCGCATCAGTCATTTTATATAAGGGTTTATTTATTTAAAGTAAAAAAAATAACCCCAGTTGGTATAACCGAGGTTAAATTGATTTTCACTAACTTTTCTTTAATCAAACGCTTCCCTAAAGCAAGGTTTTTCTTTAACCGTGAGCATAGCCGTCGTGACTCGATATCTAACACTCGCTCCGCAAGAAAGTGAACCGTGGGCACCAAAATAAATATCTTTAGGAGAGATCAAAGAGACCGCGTTACATTTTTTATTCACAAAAAGAACACGATCGATTTCTTTAAACGACTTATCCACCAAAGAGGCATCATAGTCGATCTTAACGTGCATCCTACTTTTATCGGTAAAAGCCGGTTTAACTAAGCAATTGATCCTATCGGGTAGGTCGTCTAGTTTTTGAGACACTTTAAAAGAGTTACGCGTACTCGCAGGGAGATCTTCTAGCATCTTATATGATAAGTTTCCAAAATAATTATAAACTTCGTCATTTACACGTAATAGCAAAGACTCGGTCTCCGGAAATATATGATAACAAATTTGATCTTGGTCAGTAGGTTCTTTAGTGCCATATTTGTAATCTGGGCTGACCCCGTAACAAGGGTCTTCGAGCCTAATCAACAGTTGTTTTGTCCATCGTGGTGATAAGTGATCTTAGAAGAACACTTTGTAGGTCTTAAAATGACTAAATATTTAGGATCAAAGGGACCATTGGTAATTTTTGGGTTTTTGTTTCCGGCATTTAGACGTTCGTGGTCATTTGAGACGATATATATTTGAGTTGACATAGTTCTATTTATAATTAGGTTTCTAAAATTTTTCTCATTTTTATTCGGGTGGGATTTCTACTTTAATTAAATTTTCGACGTCAGCGTCGTATTCAATAATTAATCCAATTTTGCATAAGCCCGCGTCGAGTTTAGTCGATGAATCGGGCAATGGCTCGTTCTCTCGCGCGTGCCTCAGCTTTTTATGCTTTCCGTCTACGAGCACCACGTGATCCATTCCTCCCAACTCGACACAATTTACGCAGCAGGTGCAGTAGGTACAACCAAAACATTCGATACAATGGGCACACTCGTAACAATCCTCGCAACTATCCAAGGCATTTGAATTTCTGCAGTCATATGAATTAAAACAAGCCACGCAATTTATACATCTACCGCAATCGTCGCTGGTGGAGCAGTCCTTACATATGACGCAGTCTTGGCATTCGTGACAATTGTGGCACTCTTTACAACCGATGCATTTGCGTAAACTTCTGGAATTTAAACAACGAAAGCAATCGTACGAATCTATCAAGTCGATCGAATTTCTCGTGTCTTTGCAAAAATAACAATTCACGTTTGTAGTTTGATTTACCATTTATTTTTATGTAGTGTTTATTATTGTTTGTTTATTTTTTTTCGTTTTTTATGACGGGCAAGTCTCGACTTGTATCGACGGAAAGTCCCTTTTTGTTTGTGAGTGACTGCCAGTCACGAGTTGTTTACAGCCGGGGTCAAAAGTTCAAGGTCAGTGAAGTGGAAATCCCCGGCGCTAGTCACGAGTTGTTTACAGGAAAAGTGTGCCGGGGTCAAAAGGTGAGTGGGAATCCCCGGTGAGTGTGGGTGAAAGGGGGTGAAAAGGGCGTGTGGTCCAGAACTCTCAGTTTACTACTACTGCCTGCTTAATTGCAGCGTCGTACCTTATTGACTTCTTTCTTGGCCCCTTTATCTTTCGGAGGCCATTTTTTGAGAATATTGATGATTGTGGTGTTATGTCCAATGAAATATATACAGTAAAACTCGGGTATAGTTTCCAATGGGGCCAACCAAACTTATGTGCCATAGAGGAAGAAAACAATACGTGAAAATCTTATGCAAAGACAATTATATGCCAACACACTCACTGATCACCACAACAACCAACAGGACACAAGGCATACATTCAAGTAACACCACTTATGCCGACATCAAAGCATCGTTTACAGCAGAGAATGTTCGCTTCACGATGCTCCGCATAGATTCTGGCGCGGCGGTCGTCAGGCCTGGATCCGTCTCGCACGCACAAGCTCATGTCAACAGCATGCGCTGCCTTATTCAATAAAAATGCATCCTGTGACCATGAGTGTAAGTAGACTTTACACAAGTCCGTGCATGTACAGTGATACGTGCACTGAAATATCCATTTGTACAGTCTAGTAATAGAAAAGACCAAGAGACGCAGACCAAGGCGGGGTGACGACAAGTCTACTGCTGTTGATGCTCATGTATTATGTATGTCCACGTCCTGAGCTACCCCCCAAAAATTTTAATACACAACATTCTTTACTTATTGATTTAGAATACTCTTTGATAATGCCCACGAGATCACGATTAGCGGAATTCCTGTAGTTTTCCGGAGATAGTCAAAATATTCCGAACGCATTCCGTCCACACTAAATTCATTCTCCCTGACTCGACGCTAAAACATCTTTGAAAATATCAACGTTTATTCCCCCAATGCACCCGAAATTTCAAACAGTGTTACAAAAATTGAAATGAATGAAATTGACAATCAAATAAGAAAGAACAAAAGAAAATTTCCATTTGGATAGACTCGATCGTTATTGTTCTGGTACATGTCCATTAATTTTTACCGTCCACTGTTCTGCCGAAGTGCAGCATCGACACTGTTATTGACCAACGTTGTATATGGCATCCTTATTGAAGGTATCGGCTTCCAGTTCTGGAAGATATAAACTACAAGTAAAGTGCATGTACTTGAAGCATTATCTCACTTCTGGCCTGATAACATATACATGTACGATAAAAATACGTAAGCACGGGGGACTGGGTACCAATGCGACAACGTCGGAATAAATCTGACTTCTTTCGTTGCCCGAAGAGTAAACTAAACAGCGCGGTCAAGCTAGCTGCGCGGTACAGTGTGCAACTTGCTTGGTGCACACAGCGAGCGTGGTACGACTAGAGGGGTGCACCCCTGTAAATAAACTCCCATTGACAACAGTGATAAATCCTAATTCTTCAAATATCAATTAAAAATACTCAGAACTCTCACAGCTGTTCAGGCTGTACAGAAAAATCATGCTGAACGTGTCACCGTTCATTTTCCTTTCAATTTATAATAGGTTGACCATTGAATTTTTGAGAAATTCCCATCCTCAGCCAACCACCCCTAAAACGAAGGATAGTTCCCTCACTGTGAAAGTAGCCATTTCCGAAAAACATTCCCCCCTAAAGCGGCTTAAAAAAGCCCACTTTCCAATCCGATTGCATCAAAACTGCTCACAATTGGAAGCCCCGAGTCCAGGCAAGAGGTGCAAGTGCCTCACCTCTCTAATCCCTGAGCTTCATTGCTCTCAAATTCTTTTATGTAGAATATATTGAGTGTGTAACTTTTATTAATGAGCTCAGCGGACGGATTCAGGGTCTATTTACGTGGGTGCACCCCTAGAACGTCAACGGCCAACTGCCGAACTGGCAACGCCGCATGGGCACAGGTCTGATTTGCACCTGGAGATACTGTTACGGCGCGCTGTATCGGCAGGGCACCAGACTATGGTGCGAAGGAAAACGCTGTTGCGCCAATTCCCTTTCGTCTTTGATCATGTTCGAACAATTGAATAAAAAGAGTCATGTCAAACCAGGGGATTTCTTTCAAACGACGGCAAATGAAAATTTCAGCCCTTTCGCGTAACAGCTGAGGAATAAACAGAAACGTCAAAACACATATCTACCAAAAGTTTTTGTAATTGTATTTTAGGGCTGTCACTGAAAAAGCAACTAGGCCTATACACGGTAAGTGCATTCGTTATGCGTGTTCATGTGCAGGAATCATTACAACTCTACGAAATGGAAAATTAATTTCTGTTCTAGGAATGTTGCTAACCGTGGTTGGCGCGATGAAAAACAGTCACGGTCGATTGTCAGTTTTGCAAGTACATGTAAAATTGTTTTTCTGCCAGATTTTTAAGTGTTTAAACGAAGTGTGAATGGGGTCATTTGCAATTTTGTCTTTCTGAAAGTTAAGCCAAATTTTCTTTTCAAGTTGTGGAACTGGGTAAAATGCTGAACTGGACAAACAACGCTGTACATCATGGAGAGGGGGTTTTCCGATCTTCGCGCACTGAGAGCGTTGCATATGCAAGCCTATGTGTGGCCTTCCAACCAATGGAAAGATTCGTTACGCACTATGTACACGTGCATTGTGCGTAACAAAGCCTCCTATTGGTTCATGTTAATATTTGGTACAGATATGTTGCCTATGCACGTACATGGGTGCGCAGACGATATGTATGGCAGTGCAAAGTGAAATTTATGAAGAAATTTTACGGTTTCTTCACGATCTTCATATCTTCACGATCGATCCTCCGACCAAGATGCTATTTTGTTTGGGCTCTTATCGAGAATACGAAATTATCGATGATCCCATCGTGAAAATATAAGCTCTCTAAATTTTTAAATATATTTTTTGATACAAAATGACTGCATTATTTTTTGCCAGTTCCGCAAACGACCTTAAATTAATGTTCAGAAAATCTGAAAGGCCTACGTTGCAAGATAAATTTCCGGATGGATATCATATCATTCCATTAAAGGTAGTTTCTGTGCTTCTAGGAGACGCGGACGGTATCCGATTGCTGAACTATTTACACAATTAACTGTAGGAATTGTTTGAATCGGAACCTGCTACTTGACTGGGTTCTAAAGTCTGCGTTTACATGTTCTAAAAGAAAAGGATGAACAATTGACAGTGGGGCAAAGTGGCAATGGGGCCAAGTGGCGATGGGGCCAAGTGGTGATGGGGCGAAGTGGTTAGGGGCGAAGTGACCAACACCCGATGGGAATTGTTGACTGACCATTTACACATCTGTAGCTGTATGCCTTACTAGACTAGCAATGAAACCATGATGAAACCAACGCGCACAAGGTTCACGATCAAGCATGTGCTCCGCGGGCACAAGTGTGAATTCAGTCAGTAACTAACGTTACGTATAGTAGGGACCACAATCAGATTTTTTATTTTCAGTGAATGTCTTTGCAATTAGGTTAGTCGTAAAGAGCATGTTAATCGGATCAATTTGATACCTAGATGTTGGAAATGTGTTGAGGGGTTCTCGAGATACGGCCCTCCAAAATTGGAGTTTTCGTGGTTATTTTCCTAATGGGAGACTTGGTATTTGCCTAAAGTTTAAACTGATTGTTTACTCCTAGTTTTCAAAGTAAACAAACCTGTAAACTAATTGAATTCCTCCAAACTTCATACATTCTGGCTTTATTTCAGTGTTTCCTTTTTTTATTTCAAGGCACAAACAGTGTACACAGTTGCTTTCCATTAATATCTATCAAATGCATTGTTATTTATGGAAATGGTCATCATGGTAACGTAAGTACATATTTATTTTTAAAATGGGTTTCCCAACAGTGCAAATTGCTAATTGTACCACTTTTTTTGGCAAATGGAAAGGACATTATCCATCATATGTTATTTCAAAAGTTCACAGAAATATGTTGTTGTTATAAAAAGTTATGGTGATTTGTTTTTGTTTACCAATACAACACGATGTCAACAACTCGGTAAACAAACTAAAACATGCATAATTCAAATTTCCCGTGTGCAATTTTTTCGATTTTTTTTTCATTTCAAAGTGTCAGTACATTAATATCTGTTTGAGAGTCAAACAGCATATTCCTAATTCTGGATCCTTGTGGTTTCCATGGCAATGGCCTGATCAGTACTGTTTACTGATTACTGTACAGGTTGGAGCAGATCGACTAGCGTAGCAAGAATGAAGCATGCAGGAAGAATGAGTATCGATCCATCACCAATGCCGTCGTTCCATTCTTTTTGCTGGTGGTTTTTCCTTGAAAGTTTTGATGGTGGCATTTGGAAGCAGACAGCTTTACGTGGCGACTCAAAAGCTTTAAAGGAATAAATGCAATCACACCTGGAAACTCAGTACTGTAATTTTTTAGCGGTGGTTTAATATACACTAACAGCATTTGAAATAAATCATAAAAGAGCTACTGAACAGAAAACTTAACTAAGACTGTAAATAATAATAGTTCAAAAAAGTATTAAGTATATTTTCCATTTAACAAAGCAAAGTTACAAAAAGAAATAAAACCATTTTTTTACTGTACCAACTTGAGTGACCCTGATTCTATGTTGCAAAAGGTCCGACATAAAGTAACGAACAGTAAAACCAAAACGAAACTATAGATTAAATAAAAAGTGTACAATTAATAGAGCTGACTTACCAAAGGGATAGAATCCTCGACTGAATGGCCCAGAAATAATTGGTAAATGAAGTGATACGCAGCAGCTTGTTTATCGGATTATTTATAAAAAATATTAAAATGGACAGTAAAATTTTAATAATTGAAAATAGTGAGTAAAAGCTGAAAAAAAGCCTAAATATGAACGACTTCAACACGATTAGTTCAATAATTTTTTGAATATATTCATACTTTTCATCCTTGACAGGTAAACATAGGCCCTACATCTTGGGTTTTTTTGATTTTGTATTTGATTTTCTTTTCTTAAACTTTTTGGGGGGGTTTAGTTCTTGAAAAGAAATCAACCCCAAAAATCGTTTTTTAAAAATTTCCAGCATTACAAATCAAAAAATAAAAAACCAGTTACATCTGGCTCATCATGAATTTGTTCATAGTGCCAGTTATTGAAATAAAACGGTAAAGAGAAAGCTGGTGTAACGCTGAATAGCAATGACAAAAAATACGATGACCGCGACCGGTGGATTAAGGCAGCGTGCACGCACGGAGTGTATGCCGTGCGTGCGCCGTGATGTGCCCATGACGCTACTCGGAGGATCACGCTGCAGTATATCACCGAGCGGCAGAAGGCGTCAATCGATCCGCTCTTCAGCTGGACATATCCTAGTCTTTCGTTCCTCAAAAGTCGAAATCTGGCATCTATTTTCACCGAAATGCACAAGAAATTCTCTTAAACGCGTTCCGAAAAATAGTTCACTTTCCTGAGCCCAAACTTCGTTGAAAATTTTGCCGACGTATCGGAATTTTTGTACGGCCACGCGGACGGACCCTGTCGCCCTTCGATAAGCGTCAAAACTCGAGGATAGCATGGGGTTTAAAGGGAGAAACCCGATCGTAACTGGTTTGATGCGGCTTGAAGCCGCGGTGCCAGATTTTTGTACACGAAAGTAAACGAAAACAAACGTGCGCACAACGCATGCGCAGTAACCCATTGTCCCTATATATGGCCCACACGTCTTAAGCAAATACCGCATGGCGGAATGATGAAAACATAGCGAAAAAACGGAAAAAAATTCCTTCATATTTGCGTAAAATAAAACCCAGTGAATTCCTTTGATAAAATTAATTGCTTACTCACAAACATGCATTTTATGGGCTAGGTGACTGTAAACGGGGATATGACACACAAAAACGAAGACAGGTATTGATTTCGGTGCGCACGAGAATTTAAAATCGCGTGAATATTTACTGTCGTGTAAACATTACCGATGAAATTCTCACACCAGAAAAAAGGCTTAGGCATACATGTCATGCCCGAGTTATGGAAACACCAATGAATGTTCCCACACAGATTGTTTCCGATGGTAGGGCCTAGCTTAACGTTAGGCCTACTGAAAGTGAAACGGAAAATAAATTCAGAAAAACGGAATTTGGGTTTTAATTTTAAGAACCAAAAAATGCCTAGTTTGAAACGGAAATCATTGGTATTCGTAGATTGGACCATTGTCTTTTTCTTCCTTACTGACTGGACCAATAATGTGCTTTATACGATACCCGGCGATACTTACCATTGTCCATGTCAGCGTGTCGCATGCATTGGACATGTCAGCGTGTTGATCGGAACCTACCGAACGCAGCTTTCGATGTCCTGTCATATGCACGTATTGCATATTATGCACAATCGGATGGTCAACTGTGTACTGCTAGTGCTAGCGCGCTACTAGCGATAGTCCTACATAGGAGTTTTCGAAACGAGTGGACGGATGACAATGGGTCTGCGGCGCGCTGGTTCCAGTCAGAGCCTCTGCATACAGTTTCTAATGCTGCCTCAAAATGGCTGGACCAGCAAAAGCCAAAAAACGACGCCTAATCCATTTGTTTCGAAAGCACCCAGCTTGGACGCGCACTACCACTGCATCACACACAGGTGGTCACCAATGAAATACATGGTCCCCAGCAACCAATCAAATGCCCAGTTTCCAGAGAGAGCGGGAAATTAGAGTAACATTTGACCAATCACAAGTGTCTGGCGCGAAGTGCAAACAAGGGATTTGGGGCAAAAATTGTATAGCGCGCTAAGCATTTTTTGTGTGCATGTTGGTCTATGATAGTAAGAAGTTAACAGTACAACATTCACGTAACTCAGCATGCAGCTGTAGTTGGAATTAACATCATCAGTCATGTCAGTGTCGCGTCCAGCTGCAAGTTCACAGCTGGAGATATCTGGTGAGTTGTATGCCTAGGTGATATATATGTATGGGAGGGATTTAGAGGGTTGAGGGGTTGGAGGACGTAATAATCAAGCCTGCTGAAACAGTTTATCATGTCATTATTAGGGTGGGCTAGGCCGGCAATGCAGAAAGGATAGGGCTAACGTTAGACCGACCTCTGAAATTTACGTTAGGCTTAGGGCCTACAGGAGAATTCAGTCATGGCAGTGAGCAGTACTTCCTCCAATATGAGACTGCTTTAGCATGTTTAATATCAGCCAAAATCTTGGGCTTCTGACCTGAAACATTTCTAACAGTTAGGTTTTGCAGAGTCTGTATTTGTGAATAGCTTAGCAACAGTGCACAAAGTGTATTATCAACGTTGAGTTGATGGGTTACTACAGCACGATGCAACAGTATAACTGCAACAATGTATAAACAAACCACTAGCGGGCTTAGGCCCACTCACAAACTGGTCATCGAATGGCCAAGCCTTTTTTTTTATTTCTAGACAAGAACTTGGGAAGGTCAAACGTCCTCGAACTAAAGCATACAATGGAAATGTAGCAATATATACAACATTTGATAGGCCTAATGGAACAATCTTTCCCAGTTCCAAATTGCTGCCCTCTAGAAAATTTTACCATTGTTCTCTTGTTAATAAAAAACTTTCATCTCTGTGTCTCTGATAACACTTACTCTTAAGTGCATCTTTTGATGTTGATCTGCCACAAAAAACCAAAAAGAAATTTGCTAAATCATGCAAGTACTATCAACCAAATTAACTTTCAATTGAAAAAATTTCACTTTAATATAAGACGATGAAAATGTGAATTAAAAACGAAACACAAAAAACAGTATTCCAAGTTTTAGAATTAAAACTATGAGCGTGAGTAAAAAACTTGCATTGTTAAATCCAATTCCTTTCAATTGAATTTCTAATAGTTAAAACATTCCTAAGTCCATTTCTGCTTCCTTTTTTCATTTAAATTTTTGGATAACAAGTAAGTGATAACAGACAATAATGAATATGAAGTATCTGCTGTTCATAATCTTGTAGCTTTACTTTAAAAGACCAACATTCAACGCAAAATTGAGAAATTGAGAACAACTTATCAAATTTCTTTTTTAGCTTTTCACCTTCTCACCCCGTATTTGTAAATAAATGCAAAAAGTTGTCTCAACCTGAAAAGCAGTCAGTTATTTTCTTACCTCCTTTTGAATTAATTTCTTTCTTTCATACAATGCATGTAATTTTTAAAAAGCCTCTTTAAATCTTAAAAGCAGAGTGATATTACCCTTCATCACACCATATTCTGCACAAAGCTTATTATGCTGATCTTCGAGAATGTTAACTTTGCAAACTATTTCTAAATGTTTTTATTGAGGCATTTTAATAACAGTCAAATAAATTTACTTTATCAATATATTTTTGTGGTGCAATGAAGGGAGCCATGGCAGTAAGACGCCAAACGGTAATTTAATTCAATCTTAATGGGAAATAGCAATATTTGTGCATACAGACACCGCAAAAAATCTCAGACACAACATAACAGTGCAACAAATCACAAGAAAGTTGAAGATTCCTGTATATCGTCCAGTCCTTAGTAAAACTTCATCACAGCAGGGGTTCCCCTGATATACTTGGGGTGCTAAAATTCTAGTGCCCACAGCAAAAGCGAGTGTCTCTGATACAGTCTAATATGGATTCTACATATATGTTGTAACAGTGTATTTTTCTCTCAATTGCCCCCCTAAAATAAATCAAATTTGAATTGCTTTTTTTTACCAGTCTGAACAATTTGAAACTGATCTGTTCCACAATATCTAAGTTATTTTGCCAGTCTTTCCTTCCACCTTTATAAACTTGAAGTGTGAGGTGGTAAAAGGCATCAGAAAAGTCCCAGTTAGTCACTAAAATCACAAAAGATTCAAAGAATCAACTAGACGATTGGCCAAAAAATATATAAAAATCTATAAAAAATCAGTTGATGCGTCATCATGACGTCATGTTTTGCAGCACATCTTTGCTATAGGGTTTTAGCCTTAGGCAACTTTGATAAAGATCCAAGCTTGCAAAGGGACTAAAGTAGTATGCATAAGAACCGTGCACAAAACAAATGGGATTTGGGGAGAAGAAAAAATATAGGTTCTATGTCTGTTTGCAACAGGGCTTTTTCGCACATTATGTAGATATCAACAACACGAACAATACGCAAGATTTCAAACTGATCAGGCATTTAGTGTAGAAGCTAAAGCAGTTTAGAGAATCCCCTTTAATGTCGCATGACTGGTCATCTGATGAAGTAATTGGCACATCATATCCGTTTTCATCTATAACACTTCCCTCTGTAGATACATGCAACGTTTCAGCCCAATCAGACATGTAATGTAGTTTAGGAGAAATACTGGTTTAAAGACTGCCCCTTTAATGTCAAGTGACTGGTCACGTGATGACATAATCACAACGTTACTAATTTGGCAGGATCTTTGAGTATTGGTGATAGGCATGACTTTGATTCGGATGGACGGTCACTGGCCGAAGGGCTGTTTGAAATCCGTGTACAAAGTCTATGAAGGAATATAAAGATTCAAAATTCCACAATAAATCACAAGATGACGTTATCATGACGTCATAAATTTGGTGGAGTCTTTGCCCAAGCACCTGTGGATGGTATAACTCTGAGATGGATTGCAGCCCACTGAGCAAAGAAATTACACCTTCAAATCTATGCACAAAGTCTATGGAGAAAATAAATATTCACAATTACTTAATAAATCAAATAATGACGATATCATGACGTCATTACTTTTGAAAAAAAATTTGTCCTTAGGTCTTTGCTGGGTGTAAGTTTGATGAAAATTGAAGATTGCTAAGTGCCCAAAATTGTGCCTCAAAAACGCGAAAAAATTCAATAGACCAAAAAACATATTTAAAAATCTATAATAAATCAGTTGAAGACGTCATCATGACGTCATGCTTTGGGACACATCTTTGCTAAAAGGTCTTTGCCTTAGACTACTTTGATTAAGATACAAGCTTGCGAAGGGACTAAAGTGCCTGTCCATACGCGCCTTGGTTACAGGCAAAAAGCAGACACGATGCTCTGTCGGAGCTTGATTACATCAAATTCTTTAGTCTCCTAACAACTGTCACGGTGGTCTATGCAATTAAATTCTGTGTGCAAACACAATGGGTGTTTTGAGAAATATTCAAAATTTAATAACAAATCACATGAACAAGTAATAGCAACGTAACTTCACAGATGTGATATTGAAAAAGAGTTGTATAAGCTGTATGAATTTTATGCTTTATTTCATCTTGGTTAGTATGTAAAGCAATAAAAACCCACTGAAATCAATGCATACGTTGTAATGTGCATTTGATAACGTAATCATGAAGGCACAACATTGAGCAAGTTACCCACACATCTATACTACCTACTTAAGGTCTTGCTGAAGGAATTTTGAAGAAAAACTTGTATCGTTCAGGATTTTTGCTAAGAAATTCAAAATCCTGAGAATTAAAAAAATCATAAAAATAAGGGGATAACGTCATCATGATGTCATCTCAATTTTCATCTATAAGACACCCCATTCTAGTCGTGTACCAAGTTTCGACCCAATGGAACCCACCATTCTGTAATATACATGTAGGGCTTTCAAATATGCAACTTTGTGATGACGTCATCATGACTTGACTTGTGACTGCCTCAAGGAACCACGTAATGACTCCAAGAGGAGTTTCGGCTTACTCTTGACAAATTATAGTAAATGCTTCAGACTCTTCAGCGTTTAGTCCCACTGATTATTATTCAAACGCCTGTTCACAAACTTATGTGAATGTGGAGAAACTGTCAAGTGTACACTCGTACTGACAATAGGAGGGCCTATATACTTCCTGACGACTCCGTCACATGCATATCATTAGCAACTTCACTAGGTACACATGTATCATGATGATAGGCCTCATTGTGCACTGACCATGCTGGCATGACTGGGTGTTACACAACTATAACAGTGCAAGATGAAAACTAGGCGAAATTGGGCACTAGACGTTAAGTAGTAGGGATAAGAGAGTTCTGGAGCAGACGCCCTTTTCACCCCCTTTCACCCATCACACACACCGCTCGCTACGCTCGCTCACCTTTTGACCCCGGCGCCGCTCGCTCGCTCGCTGTAAACAACTCGTGACTAGCACCGGGGATTTCCACTTCACTGACCTTGAACTTTTAACACCGGCTGTAAACAACTCGTGACTGGCAATCACTTGCAAACAAGTCGAGCCTTGCCCGTCATAAAAAATGATAAAAAATAAATAAACAACACATAAAAATAAATGGTAGATCAAACTACAAACGTGAATTGTTATTTTTGCAAAGACACGAGAAATTCGATCGACTTGATAGATTCGTACGATTGCTTTCGTTGTTTAAATTCCAAAAGTTTACGCAAATGCATCGGTTGTAAAGAATGCCACAATTATCATGAATGCCAAGACTGCGTCAGATGTAAGGACTGCTCCACCAGCGACGATTGCGGTAGATGTATAAATTGCGTGGCTTGTTTTAATTCATACGACTGCAGAAATTCAAATGCCTTGGACAGTTGCGAGGACTGTTACGAGTGTGCCCATTGTATCGAATGTTTTGGTTGTACCTATTGCACCTGCTGCGTAAATTGTGTCGAGTTGGAAGGAATGGATCACGTGGTGCTCGTAGACAGCAAGCATAAAAAGCTGAGGCACGCGTGAGAGAACGAGCCACTGCCCGATTTAGCGACTAAACTCGACGCGGACTTACACAAAATTGGATTAATTATTAAATACGACGCTGACGTCGAACATTTAATTAAAGTGGAAATCCCGCCCGAATAAAAATGAGAAAAAATAAAAAAAGCTATATATAAATAGAACATGTCAACTCAAATATATATCGTCTCAAATGACCACGAGCGTCTAAATGCCGACAACAAAAACCCAAAAATTACCTATGGCCCATTTGATCCTAAACATTTAGTCATTTTAAGACCAACAAAGTGTTTTTCTAAGATCGCTTATAACCACGAGGGGCAAAACAAACGACTGTTGATTAGACTCGAAGACCCTTGTTATGGAGTCAACCCAGTTTATAAATATGGTACTAAGGAACCTACTGGCCAAGATCAAATTTGTTATCAGATATCTCCCGCGACCGAGTCGTTGCTATTACGTGTAAATGATGAAGTTTAGAATTATTTTGAAAAATTAACAGATAAGATGCTGGAAGATCTCCCCGCGAGTACGCGTAACTCTTTTAACTGACAGCCCCAAACTTTTTTAAGAAACGCCCAGCAACTTTTTTGTTATAGTAAAGTTCCGATCTCGGAGTCCCCGGCCCCAAATATAAGGCCTATGGCTCCGTTACCGGAGCCCCCGGCACGAAGTGGTTAAGTGCACTGATCTGGAGTGAAGTTAAATACGAGAACAGATTCGCTGAACAGTTATTGGGCATATTTCTCAGATTCATATCTCCTCTGTAAATTTGTAAATAGATGTGTAAATAGAGTGTAAATACACGAATTTAAAAAGAATTCATTGGTCTCTTTTCATTCATTCAGTTGTTCTTGATTTATGTTCGGATCTGGGGGTCTTCATTGCAGAACCAGATTGATCATTAGCTAGCGGTGACACTCGTGATGATCGATGTCACTCGTCAAACGAGAAAATTAACAGATAAGATGCTGGAAGATCTCCCTGCGAGTACGTGTGACTCTTTTAAGGTGTCTCAAAAACTAGACGACCTACCCGATAGGATCAATTGCTTAGTTAAACCTGGCTTATACCGATAAAAGTAGGATGTACGTTAAGATCGACTATGATGCCCCTTTGGTAGATAAATTGTTTAAAGAAATTGATCGCGCTCATTTTGCGAATAAGAAATGCCAGGCGGTCTCTTTGATCTCTCCTAAAGATATTTACTATGGCGCCCGCGGTTCACTTTCTTGCAGAGCGAGCGTTAGGTATCGAGTCACGACGGCTATGCTCACGGTTGAAGAAAAACCTTGCTTTTGGGAAGCGTTTGATTAAAGAAAAGTTAGTGAAAATCAATTTAACCTCGGTTATCCCGGGGTTAATTTTTTTTTACTTTAAATAAATAAACCCTTATAAACCCTGAATCTAAAGGAAGTACACATAGCGGGATCTCAAAAACAAAGTAAACCGAGTCCATCTTGCGATCACCAAATATTTGAAATAGATGAAAGATATGTGTGTAAAAATTGTGGTCAAATTCCTGGATGAATTTCCTCGTACACCCCTGTAGACATGGGAGATAGATATTACAAGCATTACGTTTGGAGGAAACCCAAGCCACCAAAATCGAGAGAAACGTTGCAGAAGTATAACATTTCTTTAAAAAATAACGAAGTCGGTGAAATAGAATACAAGTTAAACAAAGTTCTAAACGGTAAGATCGCTCGAGGTAAACCGTTGAAGGCTTTAATCGCGGTATGTTTTCAAGACGTCAGTGGGGAAACCGAATCTAAAGTGAAAGACCTTTTTTAAGTCTCAGATAAGCACTGGAAAAACGCCCTCGATAAATTTAACCTCGCCAATCAAGAAGTATGAAACTTATGTAATAAAATGGAGACTCACACGTTTTACTTGACCGAGAGCGAGCAGACGTTTAGATTGAAAAACGAGATAAACAACACCAAAGGCGACAAAGTCGTCCAAGTAAAGAATATTCAGTTTGAAGCTGGATATTTTAACGTAACAAACGCCACTAAAATTGAGTGGGATACAAACTTGGACGGTAGGCCAGCGGGGGTACTTGGCGAACGACCGCCCGGTATACCCTCAGTGGAAAGAACGGACTCATCTCCCAATCCAGAATTAGTACAAACAGCTAAATCCAGATTGATCCAAGCAAATAAAAGAGGCCAGTCAGCGGAAGAAATCAGAATCATCGCTGATGAAATTGAGCAGCTAAACCAAGAAATCGCAACTTTAGAAGATCAGATAAACCAAAGACAACCATCAGAAACACGAGCTCGTTTAGCTTTTGATATCGACGATAAAAAAATCAAATCAGCTTCACTGCTCAAGGGGCAAAGACAAGCTTTAGATTCGACCTACCACCTTCACCAACTCCCCCAGGAGACCCAGAAGAGAATTAACTAAAAGACTGTTTTTGACGGGGCTAACTGGACCTATATATGACAGACTTCATTCGCGAAGCTCATCCGAACCATTACCCCAGGGCCAAAGAGGAAGCATCGTGGTCTTCCCCGGTATTTATAGCATGGACTGGTTTCACTTTTTGTTAAACTCGATACCGGGCGTTTCCTTTAAGGTTCACTCAGAATCTAAACGGGTGACTTAAGCCATTATGGACCCCAATCTCAAGTTGCGACTAAACAAAGAAGTGTCCAAGCTACTGAACTTACCCAAAATAAAACTTTTACCCAACGTCATTTACGAAGGCAATTACGATTTAAAACCCCTTGAAACTCGCGTTTATTCATTGCAAACAATTAAATACATTTGACAACTTTTATAACGGGCGATCTTTAGACTTGCTAGACG